>NW_028141254.1:0-126595 GCF_030444845.1 Prenolepis imparis
AATTTATACTTGATGCCTATATGAAAACTGAAGCAAATAGGCTTAATTATATTAAATTAAATCAACCTCAATTAAGAGCAGAACTTTATTCGGGATTAATGGATCACCTAGATAATCGAGCACAAAATGAAGGAATTACAGCTGGTATACCTGTGATATTACCATCTTCATTTATGGGCAGTCCAAGAAACATGCAAGAAAGGTACCAAGATGCTATGTCTTTGGTAAGAAAGTTTGGTAAACCAGATATTTTTCTTACAATGACTTGCAATCCTCAATGCCCAGAAATTAAGGATAATCTTGATGGATGTTTAATAGAATTTCGACCAGATTTGGTCGCTAAAACATTTAACTTGAATGTCAAAGAGATTTTAAATGATCTAATTCATAATAAAATTTTTGGAAATCTAATTGCTTATGCAGGTGTGATTGAATTTCAAAAAAGAGGACTTCCACATTTGCATTTACTTGCAATGTTGAGTGATGAAGATAAGCCCCGACTTCAAGAAGTTATTGACATGATGATATGGGCTGAAATCCCTGATGAAGAAAGATATTCAGAACTTAATTTAAAAATTTTGAAGCACATGATTCATGGTCCTTGTGGAGATTCCTCCCACAGATATCCTTGCACTGGAGACGATGGAAAATGTTCAAAAGGTTTTCCAAAAGAGTTTCGTGAAGAAACTAATGCTAATGTGAATGGATATCCTATGTATCAACGAAGGAATTTTGGTAAAAAATACATCGTTAGAGGCAAAGAAGTTGATAATCGATGGGTGGTGCCATATTCACCATATTTAATCATGAAATATGATCGACATATCAATTTGGAAATATGTTTATCGGTGAAGAGCGTAAAATACTTATATAAATATATTCATAAAGGATTTGACTGTGCTGCGATTGAAGTGCAAGCACGAGATGGCATAAGGCTAATTAAAATAGATGAAATTAAATCATTCCTGGATGCAAGATATATTAGTGCTCCAGAAGCAATGTGGAGACTGAACGGATACGATCTGTTTATGAGGTTTCATACAGTAATCAGATTGGCAGTTCATTTGCCTAATCGTCAAATGGTTTATTTTCGAGCAGGAAATGAAGAGCAAGCTGCTCAGAGAGAGCTCACTCGAGATACTACGCTGACTGCATGGTTCAAATTAAATCAATCTGATGAAAATGCAGTGAATTTTATTTACACAGATATTCCTTATCATTATGTATATGATAAAAAAGAAACTAAGTGGAAGCCACGCAAAAAAGGTGGTGAAAAAATAATTTCAAGACTCTATACAGTAAGCATAAAAGATATTGAGAGATTTTATCTCCGTCTTCTCCTACTACATGTGACTGGAGTTAAATGTTTTGAAGATTTGAGAACTGTAAATGGAGTTCTTTATAATATATTTAAAGATGCAGCAATTGCAAAAAATTTGGTAGAAAATGATAATCTTTGGGGAAAAACGCTGGAAGAAGCAACAGAATCGAATATGCCTGCACAACTTCGAGAATTATTTGCTTACATTTGCATCTTTGGAACTCCAACAGATGTACCAACTATTTGGAATAAATATAAAGATTTCATGATTGAGGACTTTGTACATAACAATGTTGTAAATCCTGAAAATATGGCTTTAAACCATATACAAGGAATTCTGATAAATAATGGAAGTAGCTGTGAGAACTTCCAATTGCCAAATCCAACTCCAATAAATATTTACGTAACAGAGTATAATGTGGATGAAGAAAGAATACGTGGTGATTATTTATTATCGACACTAAATGCTGAGCAAAAGCACGTGTACGATATAGTCATGCGAGCAATTGAAAATGAAAATGAAACTCAGAGGTTATTTTTTATTGACGGGTTTGCAGGAAGTGGTAAAACATACCTATTTAACACATTTTTAAGTGTTATTCGAGGAAGAAACGAAATAATTCTTCCATGTGCTTCAACTGGAATTGCAGCCACACTTCTGAAAGGAGGAAGAACTTATCACTCTCTGTTTAAGCTTTCAATTCCAATTGATGATGGAGCTAAATCAAATATTAGAGGAAATTCTCAAGGTGCACGAGAATTGATTAATGCCAAATTAATCATATGGGATGAAGTGAGCATGACTGTTGGACATGCTTTAACAGCAGTTGATAAACTTTTAAAGGATTTGATGAAGAATCCTCGACCATTTGGAGGAAAAGTAATTTTATTTGCAGGAGATTTCAGACAAAATCTCCCAGTAGTGCCTCATGCACAAAAAGCAGCTATAATTGAATCGATTGTAAAATACAATCCTATATGGAGGAACGTAACTCAAGTTAAATTAAAACAAAATATGAGAACTGCGGAAGAAAAAGAATTTTCAAATTGGCTAATGCAACTCGGAGATGGTAAATTATCAAATACGGATGGACTACATCTCGATACAATTGAAATCCCTAAAGATTTTATATCAAAAGAATCTCTTATTAATGAAATTTTTGGTGATAGAATCACCATGGAACGGATTAGAGAAAATCCAGATCGAGCGATACTTTGTCCTAAAAATGAGGATACTTTTAAAATTAATGACACAATCCTTTGTCAAATGGAAGGAGAGGAAAAGGAATATCTCTCAATTGACTTTATTGTAAGTGATGATCCACAGGAGCAATTAAATTTTCCAACTGAGTTTTTGAACTCTCTGACACCTTCTGGAATGCCAGTTCATCGACTTAAAATAAAAGTCAGTGCTTTAATAATCCTATTAAGAAATTTAAATACTAAGAAAGGACTTTGTAATGGAACAAGATTTATTGTAACTAATTTGAAAAATAATCTAATTTATGCGGAGGTTCTAACTGGTCCTGCTCGAGGACAGATTGTCATCATTCCAAGGATAGATTTAATTACAAGTGATTTGGAATTGCCATTTAAATTTAAACGAAGACAGTTTCCTATTCGAGTATCATTTGCTATGACAATAAATAAATCACAAGGACAGAGTTTAGAAAAAATTGGGATTTATTTGCCACATCCTGTATTTGCTCATGGTCAACTTTATGTGGCATTTTCTAGAGCAACCAAAAGGGAAAGTGTAAAAATTAAGATTGATGAATTTAGCAATCAAGGACATCTAATTGAAGGAAGTGAAAAATGTTTTACAAAAAATGTAATATACAGAGAAATTTTGTAAATTGAATAATTATGAAATTGTATGAGAGCTAATAATAGCGGGTTAGCGGTGGGTACATTAGACGTAATCAAAAAATATTTGAGTAAGGAAAAAAAATTGGTATAATAATTAAATAATAAAAAAAAAAAAAAATTTGTATGTATATATATTTACTAAACTAATGTTTCAGATTTAAAACATATTAAATTGTGTGGAAATTAAAATAACAAAAAAAATTAATATAAGCAAACAAAATTTTAATTATAAATATTTAAGTTTATGCAAAACAAGACGCAAAATACAATATCAGGGAGTGAAAAAAAAATAATAGTAGTCATCTTCGAAAAATTTGCAACATTTGATATAAATTTCGTGAAAATCGGTCCAAAAATATGAAAGTAGTTCGCGGTAATACAGACAGAACAATTAATCTTTTGTGTTAAATCAGGTTTTATAAAGGCTTTATGAGAACCGCGCGAAGCGCGGTCCGAATTATAAAAGCTTTGAGGACCGCGCGAAGCGCGGTCCGAAACGCTAGTAAAAAATATTATCTGTTTAATTTACCAAAGCTGACAAATTATTATTGTTTCCTAAATATTCTTCTAATATTGTAACATCATTATTTGATTTTAATGGCAATTGTATTGGTAGATCTTCTGGTATGCATGTGTTCAATTGTTGAGTGTATTTTTTATTAAGTATTGTAAGTAATTCTTCATTCTGTTGTTTAATAATCATTAGCTGCTGTAATATTTTTTTATGAAAAGCTAAAAGTAAAAATTTTTTTTATATACTATATATATAAACTTTTTGAATATTAATATATAAAATATAAATTCATGATGAAGAAAACAGCAAAATAATTTTATCATAAAACTTTTATTCAACTATAGAATAATTAAAAATAATCGTAGTGAAATAGTTGAATACTAAAGTTTAATATAGTAGAAAAAAATCATTTATAAAGAAATGACGAATGTATTAAATATCATGAAACTTACCAAATTGGTTAAAATTAGAAGTCAGACTCCGAGGTGTATCAGCATTCAAATCTATTTCATTTATTGGTGTACTTCTTGGTGTATTAATATTAATATTATCATTAGCAACAATATCAGTATTATTGCCGTTATTAACATTGCATTCCATAAAATTAAAATTATTAAACTCCTTTTTTCTCTCGACCAAACTGACAAATGTATTTCTTAATTACAATCACAACGTTTCGACCTTTATTTTTTGGTCCTTATCAAGTGATGTAATTATAATCATAGGAGAATACTCCTTATGTCGAATTGCTATACATCATACATATTAGGCAGATTTTAAGCAACTAATATAAAATTAAACTAGTTTTATAAATTATAACAATAAAATATTCTTACCAAAACTTGTACTACATTGTGACTTTTGACAATCTCGAACATTTCGATTATTTGATTCTTTAATTTTATCAAAATCTTTTTCTAAAAAAGCAAAATAAAAATGTATATATATATTTGTGTGTGTATATGTGTGTGCGTGTGTATACTTTTCTATTTCAAATTATACAAGCATAAGAGAATTATACAAATATAAGAGTTCAATAATGTGCTTATATCAAATAAAGATATAATTTATTTTTTACTTTTATATAATAATACTAAAAAGAATTATGTAAAATATTTTGAGAGCACAATACTGAACTGATTATAATTTAAATCTGAAACTTTTATAAAAATTTTCAAAATTTTTTAAGAATAACTTTTAATGTAAAAAATTATCTTAGAATACGCAATTAATTAAACAAATATGTGTTTTTAGAGTTCTGAAATTGCTACAATACAAATATATTTAATGATCATACTAATGATATTTACCTAATGTCTTATTTACAGTGATTTTTGGTGGGTGCTCAAATCTACAATCATCATCTTTATCTTCATCACTCTCTGCATCACTATATAATCGTTTTGGTCTTTTAATTATTCTTCTTCGAGGTTGTACATTTTCTTCTGGTTCAGTATTAAGGTCACTTGTATTTTCTGCCAAGGAAAATTTGTGTCTAGCTTTACCTAAATTATCTAAAATTATTTAAAAAATTATTTAAAAAATTAACATTTATTTTACATTTTTTTAATAACTGAAATGTTTAATAATTTAATTTCTTTTATTTAAGTTTTTATATTCTTTATTATTGCAATTGGACTAAAAATATATAATTAATCACTTGACTTATAAGTACAATTAAAATATTTTAATTAAAAAGTTGTAAGTTCAAATATCACCTAACATTTTGAAATAGTAAAAGATGTAAAAGTTTTTAGATGAATCGGATATAAAATAGTATTATGTAATTAAAAATGTTTCATTTAAATAATAAAATGGTATTTATTTTCGTGTTTGTAATGATTATTTTTAAATTATAATGACAAATTAAAGTTTAAAATTTAATAAAAATATAATAAAGTAATATTTATCAATTTAGTTAGAAAATTTTTAAGTTTTAAAAAATACAATTGTTAAAATACAACTGTTAAAAGAATAAAAACAAATAAAATATATTTATTTTTTAGTTAATATTCTATAAATATTCATTATGTGGTTATTAACAATAATACATCAACATTATGGAAATGTGAATTTATTTGTAAACATGTAATTATTTGTGTATTGTATTATATTATTTATTATATTATAAAATTAGTTTGTTATTAGATTTAGATATTTACCAGTCTCATAGAAATTGCGATCTATTCCATAAATATGCCAAGTCTCTTCATTAATTTCTTCTCCCCTTATTAATGCTCGCTTGAAAGTTCCACTATCTTTATAAGGAGGCCAAAATACTTCTTTTTTTCGCGGAGTGAGCCATTTAGAATGCACAATTGCTAGGCCACCACCTGCTGCCTGATCGAACTCGATAATATTATACATATGTGTGTGTATATACATATGTACTTTGTCTTTTTTTAAACTTCACTAAACTTTGGAAATTGTCTAAAATAAGACACTAATTCGAATCCTGTCTTAATGATAAAAATTACAAAAGAACACGAGACACTGACCATGTTTATTTAGCCAGTGTAAGATTAGGTTAGATTAAGATTCGTTTAATATGACGATCGCAGCACTCGCGAGAGCATCATCTGTCTTTATTTAACTTTGGATATGCAATAAAAATTAAAAATTTTCATAAATGCCAACATTGTCTATCAAATTGAATCGATAAAACAAAACACACCAAATTGGAGGAGCTTTTCAATAGGCCAGTTTTCAATATAATTCAGATATAGCAACTGTAATCATTTTGGCGTCAAATTAAGTCAAAATGACTACATTTGCTACCTGGAAAGTTTTATAATTTTTGCATTTTATATTTTTTTTTGTCAATATTTTGAGTATAATTTTCAAAAGAAATGTCTAAATTTATTTATTTTATAAAATATTTTAAAAAATTACTAAATATACAGATTATTATTCCGGAAGTAATATATCAAAATTTTAAAAAGTATTGACAATAAAATATATATATTTTTAAAAGTTTTGAACAGAAAATGTAAACTTTATAAGTATTAGAAAATATTTATAAAATATTTATTATTTTTATTATCAGTATCTCAGCAAGAAATGATTGGTCGATTCGACCACCATTTTTCACTGGGATAAGTACATTAATTTTAATATTACGTATTAATTAACAATATTAGTTAATTGATAAGTAAAGCCTTAAAAAGACCTTAAAAAGACTACTAAATGACGTTATTTCAATAACGATAATATGTCGTCAAAAATATCACGTATGTGATACGTCATTATTTAGTCGACTGACGTTATATGACGAGAAATGACCTAAAAATGTCGTCATAATAACGATACCTTGCTATCTGAGATATTACAGTACAGTATACGTATACATAATGGAAGATTTATGGTCCATTGTTGAGTTTGAAGATGGTATGGAAATGATTCCCACCTCCTGGATAATAGAAGATAAAAGTGCTGCTTGTTGGCCAAATTTTACACCTGTTAGAAGTTAGCCCCCCACTTTTAGAATTAACATATTTTCACGGTTGTGCTGAATTGTGCTAGGTTTGTGCTATATTGTGCTCGAATATTATAACCATAATATGAAAAATACGAAAGAAAGTGGAAAAAAAAGAATTTTTAGGTCAGCCCCCCAATTTTGGTTTTTTCAATTTTTGCGATTGTGCTGAATTGTGCTAAGTTGTGCTGACATTGTGCTAAAATATTATTTTAAAAAAATAATAACAAAAAAAATTATGATAAAAAAATCATTTTGGATAATATTGAATATAATTATCATAACTTTTTTTATTATTTTTTTTAAATAATATTTTAGCACAATGTTAGCACAACTTAGCACAATTCAGCACAATCGCAAAAATTGAAAAAAACGAAAAGTGGGGGACTGACTTCAATTTTTTTTTTTTTTAAATTTTTTCGTATTTTTCGTATTATGATTATAATATTCGAGCACAATATAGCACAAACCTAGCACAATTCAGCACAACCGTGAAAATATGTTAATTCTAAAAGTGGGGGGCTAACTTCTAACAGGTAATTCACATTTAATATGTATGAAAGCTGTAGAGAACCTCATACCATATGAAAATAATTGGTCATTGTATAAAATAAAAAAAGGGTTAGCCAGTTCAAGTATGTTACTTACGCAATATACAAAGTATAAATTTTGTTATTTATGATTAGTTTGTATACATTGAACATTTGTTATAAGTTTCTTGTTTTTGTTATACTTATTAAGCATCAATTACATTTTCCATTCAGGTACATATGACAAAGGATTATTAAAATTAAAAAAAGCTGAGTACTCTGCGTTGATACCACTGCTTAACGACGATCTAGAAGATTTCAAAAAATCTCGAAAAGCAAGAACAAAAAAGATTCTCTCAAGCAATGATGATAATGATAATGATCAAGAAAATATACAGTTATCTCATTATCCCAAAGTTCCGCAAATAAAAAGTAACACATTTTACAAATCAAAGAAATGTGATGAAAAATCCAAGAAACAGTGTATAAGTAAGTATGAAACAAATTGTACATATATTTATAATATATAATACATGTAAAAGTGTATAACTAATTATTATTATTGATTGGTTCATTCAGAAAAGAAGCTGTAATTACTCTGGAAGGAAAAGAACTGAAAATGTCTACAGAGACTAATGTATGCGAAATAAGAACAAAGAATGATAGTGATTTCATTTCTGGTAATTTTTAGATTATTTATAATTAAAAAATCAAATAAACATCAATTAACAATAATACTATACACCAATGTTATATTTTCGTATTCAACAATGTTTGTGATAATCACATCTCGCGTGTAAGTTCCGGGTGAAAAATTCCACGGCCGACGCGAGTCAAGGCACAGGCCTCTATGAATTTTCTTTACTGCTGAGGTGACGGCTCCGATGGGGGTCGGAATAAATTGGATTTTATTTTGCTTACTAAATTGCTTTATTTTGTACCTTTTGACAGAATGATCTTAAGCGGCGGTAGGATTAACAGTAGTCGTTTTCTCCGAATGAGCGAGATTATATAGAGTAGGCCCCAAGAGTGGCCCGATATGTCCCGAAAATTCCCGAAGTAAAAGGCGATCGCTGCCTCGCGTCCTAAATTAATTAGACTCGACCAATAATCGGTGCGTCATAAATCGGAGCAAATATGATACCCGAATTTCAATAATATATATACGTTATGTACCCGAGACAATAATAAAGTATCGCTCGCCTCTCGAGACCATCTGTTATAATATTGACATAAATTAAATGATAATATAAGGTAGTCGCTATAAGATACAAATAATTGCTAAATATGAAACACCGCCCCCTTTGGAAGACTGTGTCTTACAATAATAATATGTGTATGAGTCAGATGATACATAAAATAAGTACGTGACATAATGTTGCATAAATACATGAAATAATATATAATTACCTAAATATAACAAACAACATAATTAATGCAATAGAAATCGAGCATATAATAAACAATTGTCGTGACTTAAATGTTTTAATAACTAAGAAAAAAATCAAAAAATCAAATACTTATAATTTGTCAATAAATACTAGCTAATCGTTAAGCCTGTGGTCAAATCGAATAATCAATTAAGCTTTAGCTGCTGCTTAAAAGCACGTCAATGTATTATAATATTACGTTTAACAAATAATTTGGTATAATTGCTAATCCATGATCGGCAGGATTGATAATTTTGCCAGTGGTCTGACGAATGATCCCTTGGCCGTTATCACCGTTGCGGATCGGGCGATGTCCGCTCCAGGATGAATCTCCTTTATTCGACCAAGCATCCACTGTAATGGCGGAAGTCCCTGTTGATTGACGAGTACCATTCTTCCGGTCTCCATTTGCTCGCCCTTGTTGCTAGCCCATTTTTGTCGTTGCTGTAATTGATTCAAATATTCTCGGCTCCAACGATTCCAAAAATGCTGACGGAGTTGCTCAACTCTCTGCCATCGTATCAATCTGCCTTGATTGACATCAGTAAGGTCGCGGCAAGGAAAACTCCTCAACGCATCACCGACCAAAAAATGCCCCGGCGTTAGATAATCTAGATCATTCGGATCAGAACTCAGTGGAATCAACGGACGCGAATTGAGAACGGCCTCTATTTCGCATAGTACAGTTTGCAATTCCTCGAACGTGAGATGCGATTCGCCAACAATGCGCCGCAAGTGATGCTTCGCTGACTTTACCGCGGACTCCCAAAGCCCGCCAAAATGCGGTGCTCCGGGCGGAATAAAATGCCACGACATCCCCGAGTCGCAACAAAACTGCCTTATCCTGCACCGATTTTCGTGTTTGTTATAAAATTCATTAAATTCTGTTAGCTGGCGCGATGCGCCCTTGAAATTAGTGCCATTGTCCGAAAATATAGAAGCTGGACATCCCCGTCGCGAAATAAATCGCTTGAGAGCGGCCATAAATGCTTCAGTCGTTAGATCGCTAACTACCTCGATATGAATCGTCTTCGTAGCGAGACATATAAATGCGCAAACGTAGGCCTTGTTATTTCTAGAATTTCGCCGCTTTCCTTCTCTTATAATAAGAGGTCCCGCGTAATCAATCCCGCAATTAGAAAACGGTCGCGAGGGTGTTACCCGTGGTGCTGGTAACGACCCCATTTTCGCTTCAGACATAATCGGCTTGCATTTTAAACAGACGAGGCATTGTCGAACAATTTTTCGCGTTGTCGATCTAAGTGAAAGCGGCCAAAAATTTTGCCGCACCGCTGCCATAGTGCCCTGCAATCCCGCGTGTAAAACGCGTATGTGTTCCCGCTCTATTATAAGCTTAGTAAGACGATGATTTTTTGGGAGCAAAATAGGATGGCGGGCATTGTACATTAACTGCGAATTTTCGAGTCTCCCCCCGACACGAATTAAACCTCGATCGTCTAAAAATGGTGATAAAGATTTCAAAGAACTGGCGGAAGTTAGAGGTATCCCCTTACTTATCTGCTCGATCTCGCATGCAAAAGTGCATTCCTGCACCATTCTGCAAAGGTTATCTAGTGCGGCCGAAATTTCCACGTGTGAAACGATAACGCTCACCTCCTCGTTCGACTGGAGGCGTGGCTTAAGAAATCGTTTACAATAGGCTACAATTCGACATAGCTTGTTTAATTTTGAACACCTGTTTATAAGCTCTAATAATGAGTTCGCAGTCGCCACGCGGGCGACAGCCGCGACTGTCCGTCTCAGACATCGGGCATCTCAGACTCCGGAATGTAAGTCCCGATGCTTGGCCACGAATCCTCGCTGTTCTTCAAGAACGCGGGACCCCGCCACCATAACACGGAACCCCCGATGTCATGCGGGTGGATGCCTCGAGATAACAAATCCGCAGGATTTTCGGTTGTCGAAACGTGTCGCCAATCCGAACCGGAAGTCAACCGCTGTATTTCCCCGACGCGATTTGCCACGAAAACCGACCATTTTCTGGAGTGTGACGAAATCCACTGCAGCGCTATCGTGGAATCTGACCATAAAAAATACCGCACGTTATTTGTCTCAATGGCCGACCGCACTTTATCCCACAATTGTGACAACAATAATGCAGCGCACAGCTCGAGTCTCGGAATTGATACGGCCCTGAGAGGGGCGACTCTTGTTTTTGAACATAGCAGATCGACCCGAATTTCATTGTTGTCCATCTGCCTTCGTATATACAAACATGCGCCGTAAGCGCGCTGGCTGGCGTCGCAAAACCCATGTATCTGAAATCGAGAATGCCCGCTCTGATCTCCGATAAATCGCGGAACACTTAAATTATTTAATTCGCTAAGCTGTTTTTTTAAAAACAGACCATCTCGTATGCATGTCTAATGGAACGGATTCGTCCCATTGTATCTTTAATTGCCAAATTTCTTGTAACAGCATTTTCGGAACAATAATAACAGGCCCGAGTAATCCTAATGGATCGAACAATTTTGAGATCTCCGATAATATTATGCGCTTCGTTATTTTTTGCGAATCAGCGGGCAATTTTGTCTCGAATTGAAATATATCTATAGACGAATTCCACAGAATCCCGAGAATGCGCGACGTCGACTCTCTGTCAAATTGTACTTCCGCGTCGCGTCTGATTTGAGCATCGTGTATTAATATTTTGTCGTTTGACGACCATTTACTGAGCTGAAAACCGCCGCTGCGTAAAATTTCAACGACCTCCTTTTTTACCGTTAATGCTTCCTCAATTGTATTCGCACCGGTAAGCAGATCGTCAATGTAAAAATCTCGCATTATATGCCGTGATCCTATAGGAAATTCTTCCGCGTATTTCTGCTAGAAAATGTAGCGTTCTAGTGGCTAAATAAGAAGCGGCCGCCGTACCGTATGTCACCGTTATTAATTCGAATGTTTGCACGTCCGCCTCAGCGGAATCTCGCCAAAGAATGCGCTGCAATCGCGTCTGTTTAGGATCAATCAATATCTGGCGGTACATTTTTTTTGTTATATCCGCGGAGAAAACAAAACGAAAAGTCCGAAATCTTAAAATAATTGAAAATAAATCCTGCTGTATCGTTGGTCCGATCATGAGAGCGTCGTTTAATGAAATTCCGGTTGAACTCCTGCACGATGCATCAAAAACTACTCTCAATTTAGTCGTCTCGTTAGAAGGTTTTAACACACAATGATGCGGCAGATAGCAAGTTGGTAAATCTTTATTATTGTCATTCGCGTCATTTATTAATTGCATGTGCCCTAGTGACAAATATTCGCGCATAAATGCTACATATTGCGATTTCAAATTTAGATCACGATTTAAGCGTTTCTCTAATCCGTAAAAACGTCGCATCGCTATATCACGTTTTTCGCCAAGCTCTTTCAACTTATGCTCTATAGTAGGAAGCGTAACTATTATTCGACCTTCGCTGTTTCTCCTTGTATTGTCACGGAAATGCCGCTCACAAAGACGCTCCATGCTCGAATATGAATCAGCAGGCCGAAAATTCTCCTCGATATGCCAAAATTTCGACAATTGATCCTGTAATTCTATCTCAGTCACCGAACTGTGAAATGCCCCTATTTCGCGACTACATTCCGCTCGTGCATCGACACCCAATCGACCGGCGACAATCCAGCCGAAAAGCGTTTTTTGCGGCGTAGGATGCGCTTGAGATGATTTTAATCTACCCACACAAATTAATTGCCAAAATAGACCGGGGCCTATTAATACATCGATATCCGAGCATCTATGAAACTCCGGATCGGCTAATTGAATATTTGACGGAATTCGTATTTCTTCCCGATTGATAAATGATGCAGGAATTCGCTCGGTAATATGATCCGTTAGAATACATTCTAAAATCGAAGAGAACCCGTTCAATCGCGAGTGCAAAATTATTTCTACGATTTCACTGGCATCGCTAGTCATGCCATTTATTCCCGTGATTTTAATGCTACTTGGTGTCGCTTTCAATTTTAATCGCTCGACGCACGCTCGCGTAATAAAATTCGCCTGAGAACCACTGTCCAATAAGACTCGGCAAGATTGCCTTATCCCGTTCGCGTCTGTTATGTATACAATCGCCGTCGAAAGTAATATTTGAGCATTATGTACGGCAGACGAGTGTGCCATCGCTATTGTTTCCCTTATTGTTTCCTCCGGCGGCCTATTCTCTATTTTTGCCTTCTCAGAAGATCCGTCGGATTTCGAAGGAAAATGAAGTAATGAATTATGCTTTATTCCGCATATTTTGCATGCGCCCGATTTGCATTTCCCGGAAGAATGATTATTTCTGCATAAACAATTAGTGCATAGCTTACGTTTTCGGATCTCTGCAAGCCTCCGCACGACCGGCAACTTAATAAAATCTCGACAATAATAAATATAATGCTCTCCGTTGCAATATCCACACGAAGATGAGGTAGTGACGGCGTGAGACGCAAGACGCCTTCCGGCGTGCGGAATTACCGAATTACCGCGATTTAACGATTCCAGCAAATGACATCTATGTTCTAAAAACTCCGTGAATTGTTTGAACGTGGGTAATTCTGTCCCGGTCAGCGAAGCTTGCCATTCTCTAGTAGTGATTGGATCGAATTTGGACGAAATCAAATATATCAACAAGCTATCCCAATGCTCGGTTGGGCAACGCAAGGCATTTAGCGCTTGTATATGCTTTGCAGCATTGTCCGCCATCCTACGCAACTCCGCAGCGTTTTCCCTTACGATATTAGACATCTCGAATAATGCCCGCAAATGTGTCTGTACTATGGCGCGTTTATTATCGTAACGCTGTTTTAATAAGCTCCAAGCTACCTGATAATTCTGATCCGTTAGTTCTAGCGATTGAATTACATTTGCCGCCTCGCCTGTCACAGATGCTCTTAAATATTGGAATTTCTGAAAGCCATTTAACGACTGATTGCTATTTATAACCGAATTAAACATTTCATAAAACGGGAACCATTCCTCATATTTTCCCGCAAATTTAGGCAAATCTAATTTTGGTAATCGTATCCTACAAGCGGAGGATCCCCTTTCGACCGGTGAAGGAACCGGCGATGTCGTGGCATGACTGTTGGACGCCTCACGATTAAAATCCGAGATTGCGCGGCGCAACGCACCTGTCACCTCGAAAAACATTTCCTCAAACGCAACGCGATCCTCCCCCTCGGCTTCAGAAAGGGCCTCTAACTCGAATTGCAAACTGTTATATTCCGGCCAATAACCAGATAATATTTCTTTTCGCTCTTCTAAGTTCGCAATTAATTCGGGTGTCAGCACCGCTATTGATTCCACATATCCCCTTATGCGCGTACATGACGCTTTTATCGTCGCGCGCCTTCTTTTTAATGATGAGATCTGAGCCGAATGAGCCATGATTTATTTCATATAACGCGTGCAATTGTACGTAATAATATTTTTGCAAATAATACTCTCGAATGAGAATAAAAGGAACAATTCTGTTCGGTGAAAAAAGAATGATACTCCCACCTTGACCACCGATTGACCGCCGATTGACCGCCGATTGACCGTTCCACGGCTGGCAACTCGTCGATAATCTCTGTCCTTCCTTAGCTCCGGAGCGCCGATTGACCGTCTCAGGATGACTCCTTGACAGCTGGCAGTTATTGCATTCTCCTCCCCAATCCAAAGGCAGCTCGCACCGTTGAAAATGCCGATGCGGATGCGAGTTTTTCAAGCCTCTTGTCCGTATCCGGCTCGAAGGACTAAAATGTTGTTTGTGATAATCACATCTCGCGTGTAAGTTCCGGGTGAAAAATTCCACGGCCGACGCGAGTCAAGGCACAGGCCTCTATGAATTTTCTTTACAGCTGAGGTGACGGCTCCGATGGGGGTCGGAATAAATTGGATTTTATTTTGCTTACTAAATTGCTTTATTTTGTATCTTTTGACAGAATGATCTTAAGCGGCGGTAGGATTAACAGTAGTCGTTTTCTCCGAATGAGCGAGATTATATAGAGTAGACCCCAAGAGTGGCCCGATATGTCCCGAAAATTCCCGAAGTAAAAGGCGATCGCTGCCTCGCGTCCTAAATTAATTAGACTCGATTAATAATCGGTGCGTCATAAATCGGAGCAAATATGATACCCGAATTTCAATAATATATATACGTTATGTACCCGAGACAATAATAAAGTATCGCTCGCCTCTCGAGACCATCTGTTATAATATTGACATAAATTAAATGGTAATATAAGGTAGTCGCTATAAGATACAAATAATTGCTAAATATGAAACAACAATATAAATGTAATAATGCATATTATGTGCATGTTACGTATTAATTATAATACATTGTATTACACGAGAAATTATAGCATTGATGATGTTATATTACTGATAGTTCGTGTTTACATTGGATTGCTTTTTTAAAAATATATATTGATATATTTTCTAATTATAGATACGTGTAATAAAGATAATTTATCTGATGATCTACATCTACGAACCTTGCGCTAAACGTAATGCAAGTAATACTGGTTTAAGTAAGTATGAAACTATCATTTATAAATATATATAACGTGTGTATTTATTTCATTTTACGATGTACTAATATACTATTATGTAATTTTAGCAAATTCTGATTTTCAACGTTACATAATTAGAAAACTCGTAGACGTAGGATATCAACTACGTTCATTGCAAGAACAAGGAAATGTTATGAATAACAGATTAGATAATATTTTACAAAACCTTCAAATATCTTCCTCTTATGGAACAGAAGGCGAAACAGTGGAACAAGATATAATGAATAATTTTCCCATTGAAAAAATTGAAGATTTACAGAGTTTTGAAAAATTGTTAATTAAAGGTAAAATAAATCGCCAAAAATTGGTAAGTATTAAGATTGGAAAAATTGGAATTAAATATGTGTGCATGTGTGCGTATGAGCACATTTGTGTATGAGCACATTTGTGTACATAAATATATTTTAATTTTTATTATTGATATTTATTATGGAACACATAAACCATCAGATTCAAATGAATTTCTTGCAAAATTTGTGGGTGAAGCAAAGATATAACACGAAGATGGAATTACTATTAATAACAGAAATATACCATGTACATTACATTCTATTATATGCGATGCACCAGCGAAAGGATTTGTGTTGCAAATAAAAGGACATAATGGTTATTCCAGTTGTACAAAGTGCATAATTGAAGGCAGTTACATTAACGATAAAATGTGTTTTCCTGAAACAAATGCACAATTACGAACAAATAAAGATTTCCGTTTAAGAAAGGACGAAAATTGTCATATTGGACATTCAGCTATTTTAAAGCTACCAGATTTTGATCTTGTGAACAATATACCTTTGGACTATATGCATTTTGTATGTTTAGGAGTCATGCGCAAATTATTATATATGTGGTTATTCGGAAAAAACTTGAAATTCGTTTACAACACAGAAAAGTTGAGACAATATCATTGCAGCTGGAAAATGTATTAAAATATATATACCATGCGAATTTGTGCATAAATCAAGATCACTTGCCTTTGTCAAATTATGGAAGGTAACTTTATGTGGGCCACCCTGCATATACCCATATGTGTGTATATCAAGAGACACGGTAGTGTCTCGCGCCTAGTTAGGGCAAAGCCGACTCTCAGAAGCGAGGCACCGTGTATCTTTACGCGAATCGTACAGTTCGAGATAGTCATAGATTCGGATGCTCAATAAACCCACTGAAGCGATCGAGTTTTTACTAGGCTTAATCGATAGATTGATTTCGATTTATATAATGAAAGTGTATTTAATTTTGCTCTACGTGCTTTGTAAGCGGAAATATCATAATGCAAAGTCTAAATATGAAAAATTTCTTTTAAGAAACGTTCACGTCATCATCATCGTTTACGCATACATAGTAGTATCTATCGTGCTACACGTATTATATTAATCACACGTATACAACACATGCATACACGTATATCACATGTAAACAACACATGCAATAGATACAATAAAGAATTTATATACATTTTTATAGCTCATAGCATTCATAACATTATTATCTTTACATTATTTATTATTATTAGCTTTTATTTGCTTCCTTATTTTACATCAATAATTATATACTTATGAAAGAAATAATAAGATGGTAGCGTAGCATGAAAGTAGTTATTATTATGAAAGAAATAGTAAAATGATAACGATACATGTGATATGCAATATACTACATACATGTGATATGCAATACTACTTATATGTGAGATGCACTATATTTCTTTCATAATAATTACTTTCTTGTTACGCTGCCATCCTACTATTTCTTTCATAAGTATATAATTGTTAATATAAAATAAAGAAACAGTATATTTTGTATATATGTACGTACTCTAATGATTTAAATATGTTTTACATTACAGGTACAGAATGAGGACACTGTAATCTTTTGAAATAGTACTAGAGTTGGTCAAAAAGTAATGCCCTACATTATTTTTTCAGAATATTTATTCAACAATTTATACACAATATACATGGTAATCTCAATCAACTTCTATTTCTTTATGCCAGTACGATACATTATATGTATTTACTTGCCTTTACTGTACCAACTTTTGTCCTTTCCACGTAACCATGTTTTCACATTTGAATCACGCCCTCTTCTTCTTCCAAACCGTATTTCGCGAAGTGCATTTAAGGGTCGGCAGGCGACCCAGGCAAACTCCGAATTGATGTTGGAGACCTCACGCGGTGACAACGCGAAACTCCGATTTTAGTGTTGCCAACGCTGAGAAACTAACTCTCAGGTTTTATGTAGTGGTGTATGTCTGTACACGTACACACACCATTGCATTGCTCACGCGGACGCACGGTAGAGAGACAAGGATCGATAATCACGTTATCCTTGTTCCTCTACCGTGCTGATCACGTGCTCATGCTACACGCGAGATACGGCCTGAAAATGCTTTCTGGCCTTCCGTAGCAGAAGGCAGTAACGTAGCAAGGCTAATAAGCACCCACGTTTTGTAAATTTTATATATGCTTATGCACATATGTGCGTATATTATATATAAATATATATATATATATATATATATATATATCACTAAAAATTATATGTATGTTTTATAATTATCTAATAATAAATAATAACAGTAGTATAATTGAGAGTGAATTAGTATACAATATATGTTAGACACGGGTACTTTAGACTTGAAAATGTATTGCTTATACTTTTTTATCGATACTTTATGTATAGTCAGCGCGATAGAGAGACAAGAATAAGAGAACGAATATAAATTATCATTAGCTTATAGCAATCATAGATTGATGAATATGTTGATTATTCTTCATTTCTTTTCGATTATTGATGTTATTGTATAATTTGCTCCATAAATACTTATAACGTGAAAAAACTTATGTCGAGTAATGTATGATGGCTCAATGCAAGGATGTTCAGTGTATCATCCAGTAAACTAGAATTCAAATCAATATCAATTTTTTTATAATATATTGCAATATAGAAAAATTATAAAAAAAATATATTTCGGCGATTAATTTAAACATTTTTTGAAAATATTTTAATTATTTTACTACACACACTATATAAATGCAAAATAATTCAGAAAATAAATTTAAAAAATTAATAATAAAAATCAACATACCAGCTATTTGTGTGTGTGTGTGTGTGTGTGTGTGTGTGTGTGTGTGTGTAGCTGCAATTGATTTATTACTTGATTAATTTATTTACGGAATTATTTTGCATTTAATATATATAGTGTGTGTAGTTGTAAAATGATTAAAATATTTTCAATATAAAAATTTTTAAGTTTATCGCCTTAAAAAATATATTTCTATGATTTTTCTATATTCCAATATATTATAAAAAAAATTGATATTGATATATTTGAACTAAAGTTTTCTACGAGATTGAATATTCTTGCATTGAGCCATCATACGTTACTCGTAAGTTCTTACACGTTATAATATTATTTATGTAGCAGAGAGAAAGAGATAAGAGAGAGATTATACAATATAACATCAATAATCGAAAAAAAAATCATGAACGCTTGTCATATCTGTGTTTGTGTGTATATATATAAACTTATATATTATATATTTTATAAATAAGTTAAATATTATATGCAGACAATGTACAAGATGTTCAGTTTGTGCCATAAAGCTCAAGCTTCAATCAATAAAATACTCTAATGAATATATATAATCAACAATTATTTTTATATAATAATAAGTATTTGAATATATAAAAATATTTAAAAAAATTTGTTTAAGATTATTTTAAAAAGAATATTTGAAATATTTTTTTAATATTTAAAATATTCTTTTTCTCAATTAAAAAAAATTTTTTTAAATATTTTTATATATTCAAATATACTATATACTATAATATAAAAATAATTGTTGATTATTATATTGGATTATTAATTGATTGAAGCTAGAGCTTTTAACATGGCAGTAGCGTGGTTTTTTTTTTTTTTTTTTTACGTGGGGGAAACCTTCAAAAGGCACCCCGGTTTTCCGGGATAGTGTGAGATTCTTACTCACTAAAACCTCCACTGTGCATACGTTACCTGCTGCAATATAATGGCGTTGATTCAATGGTATCCACGCCTCTTCATTGAAAGTGATCCGCCCTTCAGATGTCTCCAAATCTATCTGCAACAACAAGCAACTCTATGGTGCATACATAGATTAATATCAATATAATTATAATAAAAGAAATTATTCATTATAAAATCTGCAAGGAAAACAATGTCAATTATATAATATTAAAATATCAATTACTTATAATAAAATCATAATTTTTTGCGCTTATCGGAAATACAACAATAGAAGCGCTACAACATATTGTTACATATTCTTATCCCGAAAATCGTTATATATAAATATAAATATTTAATACAAAATATTGAAAAAAATATGTAATATAAATATAAAAATATAATATAAATAATAAGAAATGTAAAAGTATGATATATGCCATTTCTTCCAATGCAATCAAACTTCTATTAATTATATATTTGATTGTATTATTTTTGAGATCTTTTCTATTTTAAAGTTTTTAATGCAGTACGATTACTCATCTCATGGGATAAAGATATATAATAATATGTACACAATGTACAGTAAACAATAGCAAGCAATGTACATATAAATAACATACATTTAAATATCTAATATCTTTTCTATAATTTGAAGTTAATAAAAATTTAAATTAATGTAATTGCTATTGTTTCTGTACATATTTAATAAACAACACGAATTAATAATTCGAGTGGATCGCAATTTAAACTAAGTTAAATGATTGCGTCGCAAAGTGACCTCAACCATATTATGGGAAGTATACTGTATAAAATATTTCTTGTTATTTTACATGCAACTTTGTTTATTATGTGTTTCTATACTTGTATTTTGTAATTTGTTTAATTTTCATCTACCTATTACTAAATATTTTTGAAAATAGTACATTGCAAAACAAAACCTATCTGATATTAACTGCACTTTGCGACGCAATCACCTCAGTTCAAATTGCGATCTAATTTGCAATGCACTATTTTCAAAACAAAAGTATAACATAAAATTTAATTGTCATAATAAATTTAATATTACATATATAAAATATAGAATGGGCCCCTCCAACGCCCATTCCCGTGAGAACGCAACCAATATTCTTTTATCGTCTCTCCGAGATTTTTATGTTACTATATATGTTCTATACAATGACGATTGCAGATAACTTCTACCATCTTATTTTATCATTGCTTATTTTTGCATAATGGCAGCAATAAAAGCTTACAAAGATGGAATAATGAAAAATATTAATTCGGGAAAGGCAATAATTTGTTGTGTTACGTCCTGTGGACTGCACGATTCTTTTCTCCTCCCCGATTTACGCAGATTCGCGTTCCGCGAACATATTAATTATAAGACCGAAATTAGTTATAAGAATTAAACGGAGAAAGACAGTGATTGTGAAACAACTCGACCGGCGAGATTACGAAACCTACACTTTGATCAATAAGTCATAGGTAATGTCGAAATATCACGATCGACACACGCTATCAGTGGACCAAAGATCAGAATTAGGAAAGAACTCTTCATACAAAAGAGCAATACGTTGTGCAAAAGGGATTAAACACCGAACGTATGACTATGAGTCACAAGAAAAGAAGACGCCCTTTGCCCTATAAGAAGGGCAGACGAATAGTATAAAAGCAGCGAATCTTCCAAGAACGCTCTCATTAATTCCGCCTACGTCGTGGCAGTTACGCACTTCTGGATCCTCGCATTAAACATATATTGTGACCATCGGGGCTCAACAACCAGCTACTAGTCAACCTACACCTTCGCCCACATCACTCGAAGGAACCATCGATCCTGAGGATCAACCTATAGCTGCCAACCCGCTCACCAAATAATATACAGCCAACAGTGAGTACTTTCATTCTTCTACGATCACGGAAGTGAATAAATCCCCGGAATCGCGACTAAACTTAATAAGTAGTGGAAATCGCTGCCCGTCGAGCATTGAAACGCGCTCTCCGATTGAAATGGGACGATCAAAAGCCAACGCGAATCCTCAACCGCCTCATAGCACATCAACGTTACACACACAATCATATATAATTGTTTATACATGTCCACAAATTCAAATGTCTAATTCTCCGAATATTATTAAGATTTTATTTTTTTGAATAAATGATAATTATTTACATTACGCGAATTTAAAGTCTTATTTAAACCCCTGCGTTCCTTTATATATATATCCCCCGAGATCGCACAAGGTCCTATCCCGCGTAAAAGGGATTTAATTCCCTTACCGAAAAGGACCGACGAACGGACCCCTGAGATAAGCCAGGTAAAAGCGACTATCCAGTCGTTGACCTGCAAAAGAGCCAGACAGTCCGTTCGACCCGAAATCATTCCGATTTCGGGAAAACGCTGTTACGACCTTCGAGCGGCCTTTCCTTCGTGCAGGCCAGGACGTAACATACGTTTAATTGGGGGCTCGTCCGGGATTGAAATGTGCGATCTTTGGGAATAGGAATGAGTAAAGGGACTAGAAGCACAACGGACAAAGACGAAATAGATGAACTTTACAAGACCGCGTTAGAAACACCACACAGAACACGTGAATCTAAATCAAAATTCACAGCATCTACGCCTCGACACGTACATTTTTTAGGAGATTCTAATTTAACCGAAATAAGTGAATTACCCGACGAATCCGACCAAGTCGAATTTATTGACTCAAAAAATCAGATTTTCAAAATTAATATCGATAATTCTAACGGCGAATCCGGAGGTCCACCAACAAACATGGCTAACGCTAATCCTTTCGCCACTTTAAAATACGCGGTCGAAGCCGTTCCTTTTTTCGACGGTAGTAACACCCCACTAAATTATTTTAATGAGGGATGCGAGGAAGCAAAATCTATGCTCCCTAAAGAGGCAGAGTGTCAATTCGCTAAAATTATAAGAACGCGAATAGTGGGGGAAGCGCGTCGTACTATACAGGATCAAGATTTTAATACCGTAACTGCATTAACAACGTATTTGAAAAAAATTTACGGTCCCTCCAAAAACGTCTACCAATTACAAGGAGAATTAGGTTGCGTTTATCAGAAAAATAATGAAGATGTCGTCACTTACGCGAATCGGGTTAAACTTCTCGGAAAACAAATACTAGCGGCATATACTCAGAAACGGACTTAAAGGACCTAAGAGACCATATAATGTTCCCAGCTGAACGACCTGCAGTTCTTAACTCTTTGGCAAGAGAAATAATGGGCAGAACAATCTCTCTAGAAGAAGGGTCGATTTCCAACTTATTAGACGCAAGAACCATAGAAAAAATAGCAATATCCGCTTGGCAAAAATTCTGGAGTAAATTTTTAATTTTTGGAAATTTCAGCGCGGGACTGTTAGGAATATACATGGCCATTAGGGTCGTGAAATTAATATTAGATACCATAGTCCATGGCTACGCCCTACACACCGTATATGGGTGGTCCTTATACCTGATAGGGGCCCTATGGGACTCCCTGACCAACCTATTATTGCACCTAAAAATGAGACGACCAATGAAATCGAAACCAACCGCCCCAGACAGTGAAACGCTTGAACTCCATAACGGTGAAGATAATACAACGACAACAGTCTATTCACTCCTCTCCAGAGAAGATAACACTTATTCCCTCGAACTCAAGGAATCCAAATATTAAATTACTAATACCAACCTAAAAAAAAACAATAAACACCGTACAACTGTTGGAAAAACCAACGTTAATATAATTAAAAATTTTATTCTGCAGAGAAAAATGAATATTCAATATTTAAGAACCGATCTCCTCACACGCAACCGCCTAGAAGCGACTGTAATAAAAGTAAAGTCACCACACCTCTTTTGGATACAACTCCAGTAGTGATACTAGGCGGGTTCTAACTCAGGGGCAATGAGGGGGGTGAGGGGCGAGGGGAACCAGGGCGCGGGGGAATGACGTCACGCGGGGAGGGGGAATGACGTCACGCGGGGAGCGGGCATGACGTCACGCGGGAGGCATCCGCGATGTACCGCGATGTACCGCGAGGGGGCCGCGGGAAGGGGGAAGCATCCGCGATTTAGGTGCCGGGTGCGCGAGGGGTCCGCGGGGAGGGGGAGCGTCCGCGAATTTGGTGCCGGATCCGCGAGGGGTCCGCGGAGAGGGGGAGCGTCCGCGATTTTGGTGCCGGGTCCGCGAGGGGTCCGCGGGGAGGGGGAAGCGTCCGCGATTTTGGTGCCGGGTCCGCGGGGAGGGGGGAGCGTCCGCGATTTTGGAGCCGGGTCCGCGAGGGGTCCGCGGGAAGAGAGGAACCCGCGAAAGACCGCATGAAGCTTTTTGGGTGAGGGGTCCGCGGGGAGAGAGGAACGCGAAGGAGAGCGCGAGGCACACGTGAGAGAGATGATGCAAGCGAGGCGTATATGCAAGAGCGAGAGAGATAGCGGTCGCGAGATGATGCGGCGATGGAGAGCGCGAGAGCTGATGCAGCGAAGGAGAGCGCGAGGTGTTGCAGCGAGGAGTGTATGCAAGAGCGAGAGAGATAGCGCGAGATGACGAGGGTAGCGAGATGACGCGGCGATGGAGAGCGCGAGAGCTGATGCAGCGAAGGAGAGCGCGAGAGGCGTACGCAAGAGAGACTTTTTTTTTAATTAATATTTTTTTTCTTTTAATATTTTTTTTCTTTTAATATTTTTTTAAATTAATAAGATTTTAATAGGAGGAAAGGAGAGAGGACCTATTCTAAAATAAACTATATATTTTTTTAAATTAATAAGATTTTAATAGGAGGAAAGGAGAGAGGACCTATTCTAAAATAAACTATATATTTTTAATATTTAAAATAATGTTTATTATATAACAATGTGTGTGTGTGCAATCATACAATTTTGTGTGTGTGTGTGTGTGTGTGAATTTAAAATATAAAAATGATATATAGATACATCTCCAAAGAGTTTTGCTGATAATGCATGTGCACATCATACTATTCATATACATATAGAACAGGGGCGGGAAAGAAATAATTAAATTCACAGTTTATCAATAAAAATTTATTTATTACAAGAATCATAAAAAACATCATTTACAGCACATGTTAATATTTCACAATCTATGAGTGATTCGCTATCGTACGCATCACTTTCGCGTATCGCTTTTACAGCATCACATACATTAGTAATATTATTGCGTTGTAAAATAGTTGCAAATTGTTTAAATTTTTCATTCACAAGATGAGTATTTTCACACAACCAGAAATACACATAATCTATACATTTTTCAAACTCAAATAAATGTAATAGAGTCGATGGCTTCATATATAAAAAATTATTGGATAATGTTAATTTTACAATTTTTGAATCGGATATTTTAACAATTTCTATTGTTAGATCTCGAATCCATAATGGAGTTTGAGATGATTGTAAAAATCGTTCAATGTCCGCACGTTCCTGCATTAGTGATTTCCATGTTTCAATAGGCAATATTATGTGGTTGCCTCGATTATCACCAAGAGCTAATTCCACATATGATACAGCTCCAACGCTGATTCCTATTTCCAAATATTTATAGGATGTTGCGGTTAGAGCATATCTTCGCCCAAGTATACGAGTCGCACGCTGAATGCTATAAAAATAATTAGAACAATATTTCAAAAATTATTTAAAAATCATTATTTAAAAATCTTTATTTGACAAAAAATAATTGAAACTTACCTGTCACATTTCTTCTTGCACAAAACATCACTCTCATGAATTCTCGAACCGTAATAATTCATGCTGGCGGAGTACATTTTAAAAGAAACTTTTCAATCGAGTGATCAATGTGTTACTAAATTATTTTTAAATTTTATCCATAATATCCATTGTGATGGGGTGGGGATTATTGCTGATCCGATATTATTTTCAACCAATCAAAGCACCGATGCACGGCTGCCGCTATGACATCATCCTCAAATGAAATGTTAGAATTATTGTCAAGGTCAAAATGTGCAAAATGCAACATATTCAAAATTGGAGTTCGACAATCGCTTGTCTCCCAAATCGCGCGTCTCGAAGGGTTGAAGAATTCGGTACGCAGACGTTTTGTACACGCAGGTGCCGGAAGCAGTTCGCGAGACATCGGACTCATATGGCGAGAGATTGATACGGCGTTCGAGAGCCGCATCTTGACTGGTGCGGTGATAAACAGCAACCACATCGAACCTCGTCAATTTCTTGAAGATGCCAAAGACATCGTGATCAGACACGTGCAAAAAGTATTGCAAAAACACACTAGTGTAAAAGTGAACATTATGTTTAATGGCGAGTTCGTGTCGGGCGATAAGCGTGCTAATAAAACTATCAATACGAAAAACTTTGAAATCTTTCGCACCTCCGATTTACATGATTGGTACGATCACCGCGTTATCGAGCCCACGCTAGCATCGCTAGAAGAATTTCAGGAACGCGATAGTGGTTGGGCATTGTCGCGAATAATCAATTTAATTGTAAATATAAACAAGTATAATCCAATGCGTGTGGGATGCCACATTAAATTACCGCGAGAAATAATGATGAAGAGAGCAGTGGTTAATGTGCAATCAAAAGACAATGCATGTTTTGCGTGGGCGGTGGTCGCTGCTCTGTACCCCGCCGAAAGAAATGTGGAACGGGAATCATCATATCCGCATTACACAACAGTGCTGAATCTCCAAGACATTGAGTTTCCAGTGACTGTGAATCAAATTAAAAAGTTTGAAGTTCATAATAACATTTCGATAAATGTGTACAGCATCGAAGAAAAGAACATTGTCTCGATACGTCTCAGTGAGCAGAAGAAAGACAGACACGTCAACTTGCTGTACGTGGAAGACAGCAACAACATTGGACATTTCACATGCATCAAGAATCTCTCCCGGCTCGTGAGCTCGCAATTGAGCAAAAACAATGACAGAAAATATATCTGCGATCGGTATGTAAATTTATTGCAAATTATATAAATAAATGTGCAATTGTTTATAATTGTAATTTTACAGATGTCTGCATTATTTCGGTTCGGAAGACAAACTGCAATCACATACGGTAGACTGCGGAAAGATGAATGACTGCGCTATCCGGTTACCGAGCGATAAGGACAAGTGGCTCAGCTTCAACAACTTTAATCGCAAAGAGCGACTTCCTTTTGTCGTATACGCAGACCTCGAATGTGTGCTGACAAAGACGGATAAGAAGGAAGAAGAAAAGAATTTATATCAACATCACCAAGTATTTAGTATAGCATATTTTGTACAATACTCGTACGATAATTCATTATCCGAGTATTATTCTCGTCGCAGCACCGATTGCATTTCGTGGTTTTCCGAACAACTACAAAATTTGGCGCAACGCGTAAAGACCATTTTAGCAACTAACGTCCCCATGGTAAATTTAACATCAGACGAGTGGGAAAAATTTCATAGCGCGACACATTGTCATATATGTGAGAAACCATTCACGCAAGATGACGATACACGCGTACGCGATCATTGTCATCTGACCGGGCGGTACAGAGGTCCAGCACACTCAAATTGCAACTTAAATTATAAAAAATTTTTGTATTCCAATAGTATTTCATAATTTATCCGGTTACGACTCACATTTCATAATTAAGGAAATAGCTACAGCGTTTGAAGGGAGCATCGAATTACTTCCAATAACTAAAGAAAAATATATATCATTTACAAAAACTGTAAAACTCGAACAAGACAATTCGAAAAATCATATTAAATTACGTTTCATCGACTCGTATAAATTTCTCGCGACAAG
This sequence comes from Prenolepis imparis, assembly GCF_030444845.1. NCBI lineage: Eukaryota > Metazoa > Arthropoda > Insecta > Hymenoptera > Formicidae > Prenolepis > Prenolepis imparis. Next base: position 27,464 of record NW_028141254.1, read on the forward strand.
TCTCGATAAATTGGCATCTTTTTTGAATAAAGAAAAACTCAAAATTTTACATTCGGAATTTCAAAATTTATCAACCGAAAATTTCAATCTATTAACACGGAAGGGCGTCTTTCCGTACGAACATATAGACTGTGTCAACAAGTTGCAAGATACGTGTTTACCGCCCCGCGAATCATTCTACAGTTCCTTGACCGGCGACACAGTATCCGAGAGCGATTACGCGCACGCCGAAAACGTCTGGGAGCGGTTCTCCATTCAAACGCTGGGCGAATATAGCGACTTATATTTAAAAACTGATGTCTTGTTATTAGCTGACATTTTTGAAAATTTCCGGGATAAATGTATCGAGAGTTATGGGCTCGACCCCGCGTATTACTATACTCTCCCCGGGTATACATGGGACGCCATGTTAAAGCATACACGTGTAAATTTCGAACTGCTCACAGACATTGATATGGTAATGTTTATCGAACGGAGTATACGCGGTGGATTGAGTCAATGTTCAAACAGATATGCACACGCTAATAACAAGTGCATGCAGTCGTACGATCCATTGAAACCATCTTCATATCTAATGTATTTCGATGTAAATAATTTGTATGGATGGGCAATGTGTCAACCATTGCCTTATGCTGATTTTCAATGGGTCGACGATGTATCTAATTTCGACACATCATCTATCGCGCTCGATTCACCCACAGGCTACATCCTCGAGGTAGATTTAGAATATCCGCGACATCTTCACGACACGCACACTGACCTACCGTTTTGCCCGACACATGACAAACCGCCAGGCAAGCGGGAAGATAAGCTTCTCGCAACGCTATACGACAAGAAGCGATATGTGATACACTACCGCAACCTGCAGCAATATACGCGTCACGGCCTTCGCGTTGCAAAAATACATCGCATATTACAATTCGCGCAATCTCCATGGCTCCTAAATTATATCGAACTTAATACGCAATTTAGAACGCAAGCAAAAAATGAGTTTGAAAAAAATTTATATAAATTGATGAATAATGCAGTATTCGGCAAAACGATGGAAAATGTGCGTAATCGGGTTGATGTAAAACTTATCACACATTGGGAAGGAAGATACGGTGCAGAGGCAATGATTGCGAAACCAAATTTCCACAGTAGAAGCATCTTTTCTGAAAATCTAATCGCTGTCGAATTACGCAAACTCGAGGTAAAATTTTATAAACCAATCTATGTTGGCATGTGCATACTCGACATCTCCAAAACATGTTTATATGAATTTCATCATGAGTACATGTCACCGCTGTATCGTGACAGATGCCGGGTAATGTACACCGACACAGACAGCCTAATATACCACATCGAATGCGAAGATGTGTACGAGAATATAAAGCGCAACCTCGACAAATTTGATACGAGCGATTACACTGCGGACAATGTGTATGGTATACCGCTCGTGAATAAAAAGGTACCCGGTCTAATGAAAGATGAAAACAACGGTGTTATTATGACCGAATTTGTAGGCCTTAGAGCAAAAATGTATGCCTTGCGAGTGGATGGCAAGAAAGATACGAAAAAAGTAAAAGGTGTCAAGAGTAACGTTGTCGCGAGAACGATAACGTTTGATGATTATACGCGGTGTTTGAATGAAGAGATTGAAATGACACGTAGTCAGTCATGTATAAGATCGAAATTGCATGAAGTATACACCATTCGCGAGACAAGAATTGCTCTAAGTCCTCACGATGACAAGCGGTATATCATACCTGCAACCACTGATACATTACCATGGGGACATTATAAAATACCTTTGTAAATAATATTTGTTGTAATATATATATATATATATATATAATATATATATAACGTGTATGTGATATGTGACATGTGACATAGGTTAAGTGTGCGGTTAGCTCGTTTTTATTTATTATAAAAGAATCCAGCCAGAGGATCATAATCGATAGAAGAAGATGAGATTTATAAGAATCAAGTAATTATTTTATTTTATATTTCTTATAACAATATTAACAATTATATTCTTATGAAAAAATAATAGGATGGTTACGTAACAAGAAAATAGTTATTATTATATTATTATGAAAAAAATATAGTATATCACATATAAGTAGTATTGCATATCACATGTATGTAGTATATTGCATATCACATGTATCGTTACCATTTTATTTTACTATTTCTTTCATAATAATAACTACTTTCATGCTACGCTACCATCCTACTATTTCTTTTATAAGTACATAATTATTGATGTAAAATAAGGAAGCGAATAAAAGCTAATAATAATAAATAATGTAAAGATAATCATAGCACTATTATGAGTGCTATGAGCTATCAAAAATACATCTTTACGTAATTTATTATTATTAGCTTTTATTATTCGCTTCCTTATTTTATATCAATAATTATATACTTATGAAAGAAATAGTAGGATGGTAGCGTAGCATGAAAGTAGTTATTATTATGAAAGAAATAGTAAAATGGTAACGTAACAAGAAAGTAGTTGCAAATATCATTATATAAATATGTATTCAAGAAAGAAATAGAAGGATCTACATTTTGCAATGTATACTACATACATGTGATATGCAATACTACTTATATGTGATGTTCTATATTTCTTTCACAATAATAACTACTTTCTTGTTACGCTGCCATCCTATGGTACTATTTCTTTCATAAGTATATAATTGTTAATATAAAATAAAGAAACAGTATATTTTGCATATATGTCCGTATTCTAATGATTTAAATATGTTTTACATTACAGATACAGAATGAGGACATTGTAATCTTTTGAAATATAATAGTACTAGAGTTGCTCAAAAAGTAATGCCCTACATTATTTTTTCAGAATATTTATTCAACAATTTATACACAATATACATGGTAATCTCAATCAACTTCTATTGCTTTATGCCAGTACAATACATTATATCTATTTACTTGCCTTTACTGTACCAACTTTTGTCCTTTCCACGTAACCATGTTTTCACATTTGAATCACGCCCTCTTCATCTTCCAAACCGTATTTCGCGAAGTGCATTTAATTAAGTGGTTTAAAAAGTTAAATATTGGAAGCAATCGCTAAACTGTGTTAAACATATAATTTAAAGATCTCTGCGAAACAAGATTGGGAAGATGATGAGGGGATGATTAAAGCTGTGATGACATGATTACGTAGAAAAAACAAGAGTTGATACAGTAAAGGCATACATATACTTGTATCGTGCTGGTATAAGGTTATAGAAGTTGATTGAGATTATATTAAAAAATAATATATATTTAAAAAGAAGAAATATCCATGTATGTTTAAAAACATTTCAAACCTGTTTAATAAATAGTTTCTGAAAAAAATGGCATTTTTTGAGCAACCCTAGTAAATCTAAATCATATACAAAAATGAATGATATCCCTATAAAAACTTACCTTTAAAAAAAAGGTAAAAAAAGGCGCCTAGTATGGGCACGCCAGTAGTGAAAAATTACCCATTGCAAACCCATGTGTAGAATCGTATGAAAAATCAGTTATTGCAAACCCATGTAGAATTGTAATATAAAAAATTACCTATTGCAAACCCATGTAGAATCATATGAAAAATTATCCATTGCAAACCCATGTAAATCGTACTACAAAAGTAATAATATAAAAAAAAATTGCGCGCCAAGTGAAAGTAGAAACTTTTGTACTAGTGGAAAATTTAAGTTGCAAACCTATAGAGTCGTATAATGAACCAGTGAAAAATTTAAGTTGCAAACCCATGTAGAATAGTATAAAAATTAAAAAATTATTAAAATTAATACAAATAAAAAAAAATTAAGAAATTTTAATTTAAAAAACTAGGCACTGCTAAATTAAACAATATGCTAAAATTAATTTTGAAATTTAGCAGTGCCTAGTTTTTTAAATTAAAATTTGTTAATTTTTTTTTATTTGTATTAATTTTAATAATTTTTTAATTTTTATACTATTCTACATGGGTTTGCAACTTAAATTTTTCACTGGTTCATTATACGACTCTATAGGTTTGCAACTTAAATTTTCCACTAGTACAAAAGTTTCTACTTTCACTTGGCGCGCAATTTTTTTTTATATTATTACTTTTGTAGTACGATCTACATGGGTTTGCAATAGGTAATTTTTTATATTACAATTCTACATGGGTTTGCAATGACTGATTTTTCATACGATTCTACACATGGGTTTGCAATGGGTAATTTTTCACTACTGGCGTGCCCATACTAGGCGCCTTTTTTTACCTTTTTTTTAAAGGTAAATTTTTATAGGGATTTCACACACACGGTGACATATACTTGTAAACTGTATAACTGTACAACAGAACTTGAGTGTAAAAGTATAATTGTATAATATGTATACGTATTTTGAGAGTTAAAAAATTAAAAATGTTAATTTATTTATAACTCTGATGTACATACTATAGGGGCCATGAATCCCTTTTTCCACCTGAATTTTCGTACGTATCGATATATATCCGACGCGCATGCTTTCTCCCTAAATATTCGTGCGCGTCGGATATACCTATATCGATATGTACGAAAATTCAGGTGATGTATAGAGCGCGGCGGCGCGTGCGCGAAGCATATGCTTCTATATAATGCAAAATAAATTATGTATGTATTTAATATATTATGCTTCTTACTTGACTTACTCCATCACATCCATAATCGCAATGGAATTTGTCAATAGATTGGTTATGATGCAGAAATTACATGATTAACAGTACTCAATTCGATCATCACCATTACGCTGTGCAATCTTCACCATTGACCAATTGAATCGTCACTATTGGCAGTAGAAAATGGTAATTGACGAATTGAATGGTAACTATATAAATAATGACTCGTTACCATTGATCAATTGTATTGTCACCATTTAACCAATGAGCCAGGTTCTTCCAATCGTTTTCCAATGGTTATTATTCAATGGTGCTCAATTGTAAATTTTCATGAGGGTACCGCTATCAATGTACAAAATTTTAACCTCCTAGGTCAGATTGAAGTTTTTTCCCATATTAATCCTATGGCGCAATAAGGCCCCTGACTGCGCCCCTGGACCGAAATTAAAGATTTGAAGAATTTTCCCATTACCTGGGGGTGGACCCCTATCACGATGCGAAATTTGATGTTTCTAGCATGTCGGGAAGTACCCGATCAATTCAACGACAGACAGAATAGGGATTTTATATATATAGATATAAATTGAGAATTAAATAAGGCTATATAGGAGTCGTACGCGGATTTCGGTGCGTTGATTCCAACGGAATTTAATATTTCGTTGGAATTAAATACTTGTGCACGGGGCACGAATTTTTGCTTGGTACGTTGCCAAGACATTTTTCGGAATAATCTCGACTCGAGATTTTTAATTCCGATTATCCCCTCTGACCCCCCTAAAGAAATATAGGCGAGAAAAATATTGGTCCGAAAGTCGCTGAATCGGGAATCAAACCCGAGTCTTTCGCTTGCCGGGCGACTGCTCTTACCTCTAAGCTATTCAGACCCTTCGAAACAATACTTTTCTCCTTCGACTTTGTATAACTATTTGTGAATGCCTTTTTCAGCCGGCGTAATCTAAACATTAAGAATTTAAAGGCTCCTTTTATATTAAATATAAATTGAGAATTAAATAGGTAGGAGAATTAAATAAAAGATTCGTGCCCCGTGCACAAGTATTTAATTCCAACGAAAAATTAAATTTCGTTGGAATCAACGCACCGAAATCCGCGTACGGCTCCTATATAGCCTATTTAATTCTCAATTTATATATAAAATAACAATTTACATACAAACATATATAGAGATGTCTAATACAGACATATTTTCAAATATCTCAAATAAATGTGCAAATATTCATTTCTCTTTAATGTACACATGTTCAAATAATTAATTAATTGTGCCGACTAGATAATATTCATATTGGATGCAATTCTGCGTCCGTTATGTCGCTTCTTAGATTTATAATATCGTTCAGACAAAATTTAAAATTTGGTCTGTCATTCGCTGCACTCCAGCAACGTTGGATCAGCTGGTATAACAAAAATGGACAGTTGAGAGGTATCTGCAATCTGCCTCCCGTGCGTACATAATCCATTACTTCGACATTAGTTCTGGTAGAGTAAGGTTGCTCACCTAACGATGTAATCTCCCACATTAGTACTCCGAATGACCAAACATCGCTCTGAGAAGTAAATTTTCCGTCCACTAGGGATTCCGGTGCCATCGAGTGAACAGGAAGCGGTTCTTCTCCTTTCTAAAATATAATTTTAGCAAAGTTAAATCTTTTATTTAATTTATATATATATATATATATATATATATATATAGTTCTTATTTCTTTTAAATTCTTCGATGTAAAATTATATATAATATCATAAAAACGCAAAAATATAAATATAGAACTACACGTTCAAAAAGTTTCATCCTTTTTAATTAATTGCATTTACCGAGCGATAATAGCCATTCCTGTGAATATCTCTAGCATGTCCGAAATCGCCGATTTTGACAATACGATTTTCACGATCTCTCGCAGACAATAAACAATTACGGCACGAGAGATCTCTATGCACAAAGCGCAGCTCTGCCAAATAACAACAGCCTCGCGCAACATCTTCGCACATAGCGAGCAAGTCTTGTAGACGCAACGCGGGTAAATCAGAAGGTTGTAATATTCGACACTCTCTCAAATATTGTTTCAGATCTCTTTCCATTAATTCCAACACGAGTAATGGAGAATCCTCGTCTAAGCAGACAGCTAGTAATCTTAAGATATGTTTGTGTCTAAAGTGATTCATAAGCCTAGCCTCTTGCAAGAATTTCTCTTTTTTTTCCAGGGAATCATACTTTCCTAACATTTTTATGGCAACAAATGTCTCTGATCCCGGGTCTTCCAAATCCTTGACCTTTCCTTGAAACACCTACGAAATATTGAAAATTAATGTAACGTTTATTAAAATAATGTTTAATAAAAAAAAAAAAAATTTTAATTTGTATAACATTATACATATATATTTTGTTTTATTTTAAATAATTCAACAAAATAGAATAAAGTGCATATGTATGTCTCATAAAAATTATTGTTTTACTAGCTCTTTTAAAGAATTGATTTATATAAATTTTACTGTAATTTTCACTGTAAGTTTTATTGTAAGAAATGTGTATTTCTCATTTCTATATCTAAATATTAATGGCTTAAAATATGACGTTACGAAAATTTTACCATTCCGAATGCGCCGCTGCCAAGAAGTTGCGTTAGTGTGATTTGTTCATGTTTGATTTTAGTCAGCATAGATTTATTTAAATTATATTGCAACTCAGGACTGTATAGCGTATTGAACTGAACGTTTCCGATAGGTAACTCATGTAGAATCGCTAATTCCATGTTGGGCATTATCGAAGGCAAAATTTGCTCGTTACCTTTTTTGCGTTGTCGGTGTACTGTTATAAAGTTATAATATATTTATGTATAATATTATTTGCATTGCAAATTTTAAGTTGCTCTCTTAACAAGTAAATTAACAGTTTTTTAGAAAAACTCTTTACTTACTACATATCAATCATAATCTGTAAATAAAGAAAATGTTACAAATATACGAGTACTTACAACAATAAGTAATGTAGGAGATGCAGATTACAATAGAGATAGCAGCAAGGCTTAACATCAATGTTAGATTATATTGCGTAGCTCGAATTATCGAATCATCACCTTTGTTACATAAAAATATAGTTTTAATTTTCTTGTCGTATTTGAATATTTCTACTTATAATTTTATCATTAAAAATATTTAATTCTTAAAATTCAGTAATATATTTATATGTCAAGTAAACAGATCATATTAAAATATCTACATATTATCGTACTTGCTTACCAAGTGTTTGAAAAATAAATCTTTCATCAGATGGCCATGTAAAGTTCTCGTACTCAGGATATGTTAGGATCAAACGAAACTTGTATAAAGTTGCCGGTAGCAAGTTTTCTATATAATACATTACTGTCTCATTACTCGTCTCAAAATTATCTGCGAATTGCCACTTTTGCATCGCATCATTTTTGTATTCCAGTATATAATGTATCGTCAGATTAACGCTAGGAATCCACGAAATATTCATATTGTTTATGCTAACTGCGCTCAAAGTTATACTGTTCGGTTCCGAGTACGTGTACACGGTTTTGCTCAAACTGTCATTATAGAGATTGGTGTAGTTGGCTGGATACACACGTACATATACTAAGTATTTCTGTTCTGGCAGCAACGATTGGATTATTGTAAAAAATTTGTTGTCTACTTTATTATTAATAAATGGTTTTTCTATCGGTTGCGTGCTGTTCACCGAGTTAATTGTTTCCCAATATACTCTATAAGTCACTGTCGTACAATTCAGTTTCGTGGGTAGCATCCAATAAACTGCCGCTGTAGTGGGCGTCAAAACCTGAACCGTTACATTTTCCGGTGCATTAAGTTTGCCCACGTTAGTTTTCAGTACTTCTTCCGAGCTGAATTATAGGTCCATCGACAATTGATCAGAGTAAAAATTGCTCACAGCTAGCTTCAGCTTGTATTTTGTAAACGGTGTTAAATTCTGAATTTTATAATGTCGCTCGTATGTCTGCATATAGAATTCATCGAACTTGTTATCGAGGTTATTATTCAAACAGCTTACATAGATAATATATTTAGTAGTTGGTACGTTATTTTTGCATTTGTGCTTGCGAGTCGATTCTGTCGTATTAAATTTCAAAACAATACTGTTCGCTGTTATTTTTATTATTGTAATATTATAAATTTTTTCATCAGGTATAAGGCATTCCTTCCGAGGATATGGTTGTAAGGAGGATGATTTACCAAACGATATCATGGGAGTAAAGTAATCCGTGCTTTTTATTATTTGCACGTGTTTAGATGCGTTTTTTTCACTGTCGACAAGTGCATACGTCTTTTTTAAAGTATAAAGATGAGTACTTGATGTAATTACATTACGTCTATTTACATAAATATTTGTTTTATCAATTATAATATATGACGCAAACTTCGTGCCAATTTCAGCGATTGAAATTGAATTACATTTATTTATTTTAATGTTCGCCACAAATAATTCATGTTTATCTAGCCAGTATATTAGCGGCTCCTCTGTATTTGTGATGTCAAGCTTTATATAATTATGAAATTTTAAAAGTGATACATTGTATGGACAGAAGGTCATATTGGTTTTTAAAAAAGATTGCACATTTTTTCCATCAAGATCCGATTTCATTATTACCAACTGCATATCTGATAACATTTCTATCCAGTATAAAAATCTGGAAAATATATATAATATTATATATGTGTATTATAAAATATATTTTTAAACGTGAATTTAAAAAAATAATAAACTTAAGTTCTTACAATTTTATGATAATTAATGATTTTATGATTTTTTATATCTTTATTACAAAATCATAGTATATTACTGCAAAATTAGAAAATAAAATAAATTCTTAACTGAAAGACACAAAAGTGTTTATTTTTTCAAGTGAATAACGTACCCCACAGACGGCTGTATAGTTAAATAAGAAATGTTTCTGCTCAAGATCTTATCATATTTGATTATGCCATTTTGCCACTTTGTTAAGTCCAGCTTTATAATGTAATTCATTAACCCGTCATATTCCATCCAATATAGATTTCTTCCTATCCAGTCGATGCAGAGATTGTGTGAATTTCCTTTTAAACTAGTTATTTTTGTAATATTATTTTTATTCATATCCCCTATCATTAACTCTTGTATATACACTTGCTCATTACTAATCGACTGAATCCAATAAATTTTATGTTCTGCTACAGAATAAGCGACATCTATTATATTAACATTGCTATTAAGGGTAAAGAGATTGACGTAGGTTCTTGAATCCAGATCCCATATTGCAATGGTATTATTCACTGTAATCAATAATTGAGGTATCGGATTTTCGTGCGTCGTTGATACGGTCATTAAATCTGTATAAGGACCAGCTTTAGTATGCGCTCGTACTCGAAAATAATACATTGTATTAGGTTTTAGATTATACTGTGTGCACTCCATTGTAGGTAAAATAGTTTTGTCGGCACAGATTTGAATCTTTTTTAGGTTTTCGATGAAACAACATTGCACTGTATATGTACTTGTGTCACTTCATTTGCAAATTCAGGTTGGTTCCATCTGTAAGACAAATTTTAGCCTTTTCATATTTAATAATTTTTTAACAGAATTAATATTTTTATTGTATATATGTCTATGTTAAATTTTAAGGAAAAATAGGATATAGACTAAAAACTTAGATTCTTCATCTGAATGTCACAGAAATGTTGATTTTTTCATTTAGAAATCCATTGAACTCTACAAATGCTCTTGGCTCGCTCGGAATTTTTTCTAGAGATTTTAAGGTGGTACATATTAATATGTTTAAGTTGATTATCTCGGTAAATTAAAAATTAATAATAATTTAACGTGCAATAAATATAAAGAAATAGAGAAAAAATAAACATATGTAAAAAAATTAACATAGCAAGTTTTTAAAATAATGAAATAACATAAAACTCTTGTGTATGTGTGTGTGTATGTGTTTCAAGCCTTATGTTAAAAAAGTAATTGCTAAGTTATAATCAAAAAAGCTTGCAATAAAGTGCTAAACTCTTTTCTAAAATTTCCTATTGATTCACAAATCAGAAGTATATTATTTGCAACTGATTTAAAACAAACAAGAAAAACAATGAAAACGATGGTTTTATCCAAATTTTGCTTTATTTTACATACAGTGTATACATTTTTTCTCTCTTTTCGACAGAATAAAGGGTACCCCCAGTTAAGATAGTCAAAATGACCTCATCTTAAAAAGAGAAAATTAACTGCCTGTTCATATGTATATACTTATAACAAAATTTTCTATAATGTTCCCACCTCACATTTCCTCATCCCCCCTTTAATAACGAAAAAAATCGCTAATTTTGCTTAATATTTTTTTTCTCAAATCCTATCTAAGAAAAAATTATTTAAAAAATTGAGTGTGTAAATATAATAAAACTGCATTTTTACAATTTTTTTCAATGTTTAGGAGACCTATCTTCTTATTTAAAAAAAATCCTAAATGTGAAAAATTGTAATATTTTCGTGCTTGAAAGGGCTTCAGTTCCAATTTTTTCTGTGAATAATATATTTTGATATTTTCAATTTTCACGAATTTTTTCAGATTTTTTGGAATGGTGCGCGACCCCTAAATTGGCAAAATACCGTATTTTTTAGTGATTTTTGATCATTTTTGCTGTTAAAAAACTTCGCAGACCTTTTAATTATCTTCAAATCTTCAAAGTTATTTATTCGTATCTAACAAATATGATAATCAATACATTTTTTGCACCTTATAATTTTTTTAACAAATAACTACATTTTTTACTTGGAACTTATAAGTATTTATCACTTATAATTATATATCATATGTATATCATTTATAATATAATTATATATGTGTATATATACATATCTGTATACATATACATACGCAATATACATTGTATACATAATGTATACCTATTGTATACGTATTGTATAACATTGTATACACACACACACACACACACACACACAACGAATATTGTTTTATTTTCTATTATATTAAGTAAATATGTAACTAATCTTCATCGCTGTCCTCATTAATTATTAAACTTATTTCCTCATTAAATAGTTTTGTTAATACATCTGCTGGGCGTATAATTTTTGACAAATATCTAGCACAAGATAAATAATAAATAATAGCAGCTACATGTGAACAACATCCTACTGTTCTGTTCCCATTCGCACAATTACAACAATATCGCTTAATACCATTGATTCCGACACTATCAGGCTTATAATGCACATAACATCTGTAACTTTTACTATTTTTGTGTCTTGATCTCACTTCGAACCTAATTATATCTGGCCTTTCTTTTAAATAACTTAAAGGAAGAGAATTGTCTTCTTCTAACATTTCTGCCAAATAAGAAACAGATTGTGACAATTTATAGGTACCTGTAAAAAATACTTCCAAGTCTTCCAATGTCATTTCTGGAAAGTCTAATAATTCATTTGATGATAATTGCTGAAATGGTACAGTTTTTCTATTCCAATTTTTTTCTTCAGCTTCAATAGCTAGAGTGTTTACATTATTTTTTAAAATAAAACAATATTCGTTGTATGTGTGAGTGTGTGTGTGTGTGTGTGTGTGTGTGTGTGTGTGTGTGTGTGTGTGTGTGTACAATGTTATACAATACGTATACAATAGGTATACATTATGTATACAATGTATATTGCGTATGTATGTAGGAATCGAGAATTTTTCGTTTGATTTCGTTTTCGTTTCGAATTGCTTTGTATGTTAGATTATTTCTCGGGCGTGTTGACGAACCGGTCGCGGCCGGAGTTTATTGTATCTCTATTGTCTGTAGGTCTATTGTCTTGAGCTCGTATTTGTTTTTGAGGCAGTTCTTGCCCTTGTTTTTACCGTGCGACAGTTAAGCGTGCGATTTCGAACACTCGACGTGTCGCTTCCTGATTGGCCCGCGCGGGGCATAGCGAGGCTATAGATCGTCTCTCGCGAGTTTTCAGAACAGAGCGCCGAATTCCGCGAAGGCAAAAGTACGTGTTATCTGAGTAGAAATAAAATTATCTGAATCTGTATATAAATTCAACTTTTTAAAGACATTCTTCTCCCGTCTGAAATCAAATCCGTAAACCTACAAATTTTTGGGGGCTCGAGCCGCGATTGAACTGTGAGAGACAATAGCGAGCTGCAGTGGTACCGAGTGCGATAGCGTTGCCTGAGAGTGCTGAGTGCAATAGAGTGGAAGGCAAGGTTGACACTGAGTGAGTCGACGAGAGGTAATGAGTCCTACAAAGAATGCCTCCGGTTTAACGGTCCCGGCGCTTAAGGAGAAGCTAAGGACTTTAGGGCTAAGTACGACCGGAGCGAAAAATGAATTGATTAGCCGATTATTGGAAGCGGATCCTGCGGGCGATTGGCTCGGCGGGCCGGAAAACGATGTGCAGAATAATCTGTTGCACGATGAGGAACAAGATGCATCCGTGGCAGCCGGCGTGAGTGAGACGGAGATAGCGCGGCGGGAGATGGACATGCTCAGGAGAGAGAGAGAACTCCTAGAGCGAGAGCTCGCGTTGGCGCGACGGGAGACCGAGCTTCTTCGGGCAAGAGAGAGAGAGCGAGAGACCGAGCGTGGCCAGGAGAGTGAGAGATGGACGGAGACGATGCGAGCGACGGCGCGAGTCGGCATAACAGCAATTGCCGAATTGTTGTCGCATTTCGACGGGGCCAACGACTCCTGGAGCGTCTGGGAGAGGCAGGTGCGTCTCCTCGCGACTACCTATAGGTTGCGAGATGAGATGGTTAAGATACTAATAGGTTCGCGCCTCAAAGGAAAGGCGGCCAAGTGGTTTCGTTCGAAACCTGAACACATCGAGATGTCAGCAGACGATCTTTTAGCTGAAATGAAGGGCGTGTTCGACCACCGCCCGAATAAAGTGGCGCGCAGAAAAGAATTTGAGGGGCGAATCTGGAGGAAAGGCGAGGCCTTCGGCGCGTACCTACATGATAAGGTAATTCTGGCGAATAGGGTGCCGGTCGAGGAAAGCGATCTCGTTGATTACGTCGTTGACGGAATCACGGATCTGAATCTGCAAAACCAAGCGCGGATCCAGGGATTTGAGACGACGGCATCCTTGTTGCGGGCATTCGAGAAGGTGACCCTCCGGCCGAAGGGGCAGAAAGATGGCACGGCCGCCCCGATGGGACAACCGGACGGCGACGCGAGATCTCAGGGAGGAGCGAGGCAGCGGAGAGGCGACGGCGAGGCGCAGAAACCACGACGGTGCTACAATTGCGGCGGACAAAATCCCATCAGTGCGAACTGTCCGACAAAAGAAAGTGGAGTGAAGTGTTTCCGGTGCGGCGAGCGCGGGCACGTAGCGGCGAGGTGCACCGGAAAAGCGAGCGCTAAAGATAGTTGTGCGGTGAGCGAACTCTGCGATAAAAAATATTATAAAGACGTGCGTGTCGGTGGTTGTGATGTCCGGGCGATGGTAAATACCGGAAGCGATATGTGCTTGATGCGTGCGGATTGCCATAGTCGATTGAACGTTCCGCTACAAGAGAACAAAATCTATTTCCGCGGTATAGGCTCGGACGGTAATGAGACATTAGGCGAGTTCGAGGCCGACGTTCATATAGACGATAGCGTGTATTTGATGAAAATACGGGTAGTTTCCGATGGGCTCATGCGATCTAATTATTGGAGCCGATTTTCTAAGAACTGTAGAAATTTTAATAAATAATGAGGCGTTAGTTTTGAGGCCAAGTTCGGATTCGGAATTGTCAAAATCACCGGAAGTGTTTCAGATCGACTATAAGTATGAAGCGAATAAATTTGACACCTTACACCTTGACGATAAAAATAAAGACGCGTTGGAGAACATGATACGAAATTATACGCCAAATAAAACACGCGGTGTGGATGTAAAAATGCGATTAGTTCTTAGGGACGATGAGCCTGTGTATCAGCGAGCGCGGAGATGTTCCGAGCGGGAGAAGCAAATAATAAAAACACAGATAGGCGATTGGATGAGCGAGGATGTGGTGCGGCCGTCGTTATCGGAGTATGCGAGCCCCGTGGTGCTTGTGAAGAAAAAGAACGACACGTATAGATTGTGCGTAGATTACCGACGATTTAAATCTGAAAATAATAAAGGACCGTTATCCCCTGCCGCTGATCGACGATCAGCTGGATCGATTGCAGAGCGCGAGAATATTTACGACCTTAGATCTGGAAAACGGGTTTTTTCACGTTGAGGTGGACGGGGACAGTAGAAAATATACGGCATTCATTACGCCTGACGGGCAGTACGAGTTTCTTAAAATGCCGTTTGGCTTATGTAATTCACCAGCCGTTTTCCAGAGATTCGTTAACGCGACGTTCCGAGACTTTATTAGCGACGGGACAGTACTGACGTACATGGACGACTTGATCGTGCCGTCGGGAGATTGCGAAGAGGGCTTGGAAAAACTTAAACGGATATTCGACAGGGCGAGTGAATCGGGATTAGCAATAAATTGGAAGAAATGTCAATTTTTAAAAAGTAAGATCGAATTCTTAGGGCACGAAATAGAATCGGGTAGCATACGGCCGTCGGCGACAAAAACGGACGCGGTCACGAGATTTCCTGAGCCGAAGAATGTGAAGCAGGTTCAGGGTTTTTTAGGGCTATCCGGTTATTTCCGTAAATTTATTTGTAGTTATTCGTCGATTGCGCGACCCTTGACGAACCTATTAAGAAAAAATGCTGTTTTCCGATTCGAGAAGGAAGAGAGGAACGCGTTTAACGGACTAAAGGCCGCTCTGGTAAACAATCCCGTCCTTAAAATATATCAAATAAATGCGACCACCGAGCTCCACACCGATGCGTCAAAATACGGTTACGGCGCTATTTTGTTGCAATATGATAATAATAATTTATTACGTCCCGTTTATTATGCTAGCGGTCGTACGACTAGTGCTGAAGAAAAGTATAGCAGCTATGAGCTCGAGGTGCTCGCAGTCAGTAAAGCCTTGAAAAAGTTTCGCGTGTATTTAATAGGCATTCCTTTTAGGATATTGACAGACTGTAAAGCGTTCAGCCTTACGATGAGTAAGAAAGATTTATGCATACGCGTGGCGAGGTGGGCTCTGCAGTTGGAAGAATTTAATTATACGATCGAGCACCGCCCTAGGAAAGCGATGGCGCACGTGGACGCGCTAACCCGAAATCCGTTGCCTGCGTGTATGTGGAATGAGTGCGAAGATAATATAGTAACGCGAATTCGGAAAGCTCAGCGCGAAGACGTTAGTTTGCGAGAAATTATTGAGCTGGTTGAGGCGAGAAAGACTGATAATTTTGTAATGCGAGCAGGAATTTTATATAAATTAACTAGCGACGAGGAGCGGATGGTGATTCCCCGACCGATGCACACGCAAGTTATCCGATAGTGCACGATAAAGGTCATATATCGGCGGGTAAAACTGAGCGTATAGTCGCGAAAGATTACTGGATACCAGACTTGAAAGCGAAAGTCGAAAAAGTCGTTCGGAACTGCGTGTCGTGTATTCTAGCCGAAAGAAAGTATGGTAAGAGGGAGGGAATGTTGCATCCCATCGAGAAGGGAGAGGCTCCCTTGGACACGTTCCATCTCGATCACCTGGGACCGCTCCCTTCGACGCGGAAACAGTATCGATACATACTGGCGGTAATAGACGCGTTTTCGAAGTTTGTCTGGCTTTACGCTGTTAAGACGGTGAACGCAGCGGAGGTGTTGGCGTACTTAACAAGACAGTCGCATGTTTTTGGAAATCCGAGGAGGCTTATTTCGGACCGCGGGTCCGCGTTCACCTCCAACGATTTTCAGGAATATTGCAAGGCGGAGGGAATGCAACATGTCCTCACCACGACGGGAATGCCCAGGGCCAACGGGCAAGTCGAGCGGGTCAACCGGACGTTAATTCCGCTAGTGACAAAGTTGTCCGCCCTCCGACCAGAAGAGTGGCATAAACATTTGAATATAGCGCAAAAATATTTAAATGCCACGCAACATAGGAGCATTGGGACGACGCCCTTCAGGTTACTGTTCGGGACGGATATCAAAATGAGGGGCGACGTCTCCATCCGAGAATTGGTGGAGAAGGAGCTAATTTCCATATTTGAAGAGAATCGCGATGAAATAAGGAGACAAGCCAAGGAAGTTATCCGGCAGACACAGCGGGAGAATCGCCGAGGATTTAACAAACGAAGGAAGCCGGCTACGTCTTACACAATAGGCGACCTGGTTGCGATCAAAAGAACGCAGGCTAATCCTGGGTTGAAGTTCGCGCACAAGTATTTCGGCCCGTATCGAGTTAAAAGGATATTGCGGAATGACCGCTATATCGTCGAGAAGGTGGGCGCACATGAAGAGCCTTATGAGACATCCACCGCGGCCGAATACATGAAGCGTTGGATAAATGAAGAAGATGAAATAACAACCGACGACGAAGCTGAGAATATCTGAGGACAGATATCAGCGCAGGATGGCCGAATATAGGAATCGAGAATTTTTCGTTTGATTTCGTTTTCGTTTCGAATTGCTTTGTATGTTAGATTATTTCTCGGGCGTGTTTACGAACCGGTCGCGGCCGGAGTTTATTGTATCTCTATTGTCTGTAGGTCTATTGTCTTGAGCTCGTATTTGTTTTTGAGGCAGTTCTTGCCCTTGTTTTTACCGTGCGACAGTTAAGCGTGCGATTTCGAACACTCGACGTGTCGCTTCCTGATTGGCCCGCGCGGGGCATAGCGAGGCTATAGATCGTCTCTCGCGAGTTTTCAGAACAGAGCGCCGAATTCCGCGAAGGCAAAAGTACGTGTTATCTGAGTAGAAATAAAATTATCTGAATCTGTATATAAATTCAACTTTTTAAAGACATTCTTCTCCCGTCTGAAATCAAATCCGTAAACCTACATGTATATGTATACAGATATGTATATATACACATATATAATTGTATTATAAATGATATACATATGATATACCTATAATTATAAGTGATAAATACTTATCAGTTCCAAGTAAAAAATGTAGTTATTTGTTAAAAAAATTATAAGGTGCAAAAAATGTATTGATTATCATATTTGTTGGATACGAATAAATAATTTTGAAGATTTGAAGATAATTAAAAGGTCTGCGAAGTTTTTTAACAGCAAAAATGATCAAAAATCACTAAAAATACGGTATTTTGCCAATTTAGGGGCGCACCATTCCAAAAAATCTGAAAAAATTCGTGAAAATTGAAAATATCAAAATATATTATTCACAGAAAAAATTGGAACTGAAGCCCTTTCAAGCACGAAAATATTACAATTTTTCACATTTAGGATTTTTTTTAAATAAGAAGATAGGTCTCCTAAACATTGAAAAAAATTGTAAAAATGCAATTTTATTATATTTACACACTCAATTTTTTAAATAATTTTTTCTTAGATAGGATTTGAGAAAAAAAATATTAAGCAAAATTAGCGATTTTTTTCGTTATTAAAGGGGGGATGAGGAAATGTGAGGTGGGAACATTATAGAAAATTTTGTTATAAGTATATACATATGAACAGGCAGTTAATTTTCTCTTTTTAAGATGAGGTCATTTTGACTATCTTAACTGGGGGTACCCTTTTATATTATCCTTGTTATTAGAAAATGGTTTAATATTTTTTTAAATTTAATTTTCACTCTTTCTTGAATTTACATTATACAAACAACTTGTAAATATTTTGTTAATTTTTTATTAACATTCTATATATTCATTGCATCTTACCAATAGATTCTGGGTTCATGGACATATTTGCAAATGTAACTTCATCGACTTCATCGACTTCATTTCTTATAGTCACGCTATCAGAATAATTCTGATCCGGCTGGAGATTTCGTAAAATGAGATGATTGTTGTTTTCGGGCACTGGAATATCCTGAATAAAATATAACATATAAAAAAAATAAGTAAGGCAGCTAGCCAGAAATTCCACGGTATCTTTAATGATAAATAAAATAGTATATATAGAAATATATATAAATAAGATTACCATAAAAAATAACATATATGTCGAAATAACTAAAATGAGCATAAAATTTTTTGTTTTGTAATAATATTAGCTTGATATTTTTATTTATAATTCCATTCCTCATTTATAATGTGTTAAATATTATGTAATTTCATTTGTAAAATATTTATTCCAATTATTCAACATATTTTCTTGCGAAATATCAAACATGATTCTTATATTAAAAAGAAAGTCACGCAGAATAGGCAGAATAAGGATTATTTAATAAGAATTCATAATCGTTTCTTTTTTAATAAATGACATATGAAAATGTTACTCTCTTCGATTCCTGAAACGATTTTGCTGATAGTTATAGCTAATGATTTAGTTTTTTTGCAATTGTTAGTTAACTTTTTAAAATAAAAGGGAGTTTACTTTTTAATAATCCGTCCATTATGATTAAAATTTCAATAATATCGTTTGTATTTCAAGAATAAAAATGTTTAAAATATTCTCTTTTATGTGTATGTGTGTGATTATAGAAATTATATAAATTTTTGTACTTAAAATCTTGTCAAAATTCTTTTTGATTATGGTTATATCTTTTAACGCAAACAAATTCTGAAAAACACGATACCATAAACTTTTGACTGACATTACCCCGATATATAAAATATGAGCATATTCCACTTATTATTATTTATATGGATATCTATATTCATATGGCTATATAAATGGATATACTATGAATATTATATATATATATATATATATATATATATATATATATACATTTATAAATTTTTATTAGTTAGATTGGAATAGATTGCTGTTACGTATATTGTTCATTTAACTATTGGCCTTATAAAGTTAATTGATACAATTTGAATTTTATTATACCAATATAGTCGACATTCCTTTATATGTATATAGCACAAATGCAACTATCCTTGACACATCAAAATGACGCTGATTCTTTGAATTAATTTATTTAAATAAAAATTAATTTACGAGTCTTATTATACCATTGAATAATTATAAATATTTAATAAAGTAAATAAGATCTTTTTACAAATTGATGAGAAATCACATAAAACTTAATTTAAGTGTCATATTTATATGTATGTATGTATGTGTGTACGAAAATAGTGAAAAATTAACAGAAAATCTCATTAATATTAATAATTATTATTCTTAAAATAATAACAATAGAAAAATAAACATAATACAGTCAAATTTTAATATTTTTTAATTAAGTTTAACTTTGTACTTTATTATACATCCATTTATAAAGAAAATAAAATTTTCAAACTTTATACATCCTTTCTTATTGCATCACACTTTTTAGTTTTTTGTATAGTTTTATTTTATTATACAGAGAGTATGTAATATTATTATATTACACGTTTTAGTTACTCAAATAAACTGCACTATTACGTGTAATAACATTCAATTGTTTTTCAATAAAGCGAAGAAAATCTTTTACCTGCGTGAAATTTAAATCCGGGCACATGGAAAGACACTTTTCCCGAAAGTTGTCCGGAACGGTATGATTCTTTGTCAAAATCGCGATAGCTGCTTTCACCAGCATTAAACTTTTCAATAAAACGCATAATCTCATCTTAAACATAATAATATCTTCCTTTGGTGAATATTGGCGCTCAATTTTTAGTCACCACTATTGTTTCTTTATTATTCTATGGATGATTCAAATTTGATCTAATCGACTCGATACTTTATTATGTGCTCGATAAATTCTTTAGAATCTAGTTTGCGAATCGCTTTATTGTCTTCCAATACTACACTTTAATATATCTTTATATGATCCATCACAATATTCTAGTAAATAGTAATTTTTATAATTTTTTGATGGGAACCAATAACAAAAATAAATACGAAGCGACACGTATTCACTTGATTGTATCCAAGGTAATAATTTATTTGTTGTAATTTCTTTTAATATTTCGTAAATAAATAATCAATAAAAATATAATCAAACAATTTATAAGCAATTCGAAAATTATAGAATTATAAATTTTCTGTCAGTTTCACCGCTATTTAAGCTGTAGTCGATAGGATGTCGATAGGAGAGATATATATGTATTTTATTCGGACTCTTAACTCTTTTCTAATTCTCGTATGAGCTCTTTATTATTCTTATTCGTGTAAATTCTCAGAGAGAGAGACGCGCTCGACCGAGCGGTCGCCGTTTATAAATACTCGGCTAAAACGCTTATTCTTTCAAATCAAGCCAATCACGGCATGACACGTTTCGTCAGAAGTATACAGTAAAATCGAGGCAACGGATAGATACAAATATATATACGAAAACACGACAACGACCCGACACGATAATAATAACAGAATACATATAAGATGATCTCCCGGGCATCCCGCTACATCGGAGATCGCTAACAGCTCGGCCATTCTGACATTAGGCCGTCCCGGCCTAACGTGGTCATAAATGTCGCGAATTAAATAACGGGAATTTGTCGCATCTCAGATGAGCGCATATCCGAGAAACTCATTTTAATCACAATTTTACATATGGACGCATTTGATCGGGCGCCACAAATTCTTTGATCTTATCTCGCCTCCGCGGGAACCAATAAATTTTAATTATGCTGTCGATGACTTTGTCAATACCCACGTGACCGAGGTCATCGTGGCACGTCCTGATAACATTACTTTCCATCGCTCGAGGTACATAAAATAATAGTTTTTTATTTTTATCCTTCCGGTAAACCAGGCCGTCGCGTAGTTCGCAATATTTTATTTCGTCCTCTTCGAGCTCGTCGCGAATCTTTACGATCTCGTCGTCGCGATCTTGGCAAATCGTATGCTTAGGTGTATTGCCCTCAAGCACGAGGACGCCGCGGCAACGACCGAGCGCATCCACGCGGCTCGCGCGCCCCCCCGGGCGGTGAATAATCTCGCTCTCGTAATTCTTCCTAATGTTTTCTGATGAGCCGATATCCTCGTTATTTCGGAGTTCATCACGCATGTTAACCGCCTCGTCGCAGCTTTCGATCGTCATTATTTCGCCAACGCTCGCCGCCTTAACCACTGCAATCTCGATAGTTCTTCCGAACGAGACTCGTATCAACGGACAAGTCAGGAAATCTCCGAGGAGGACATCGTAGGTCATGGCATCGTCCGAAACGGTGTAAAACTTTATTTTTATGCGGACGTCCTGAATTTTTACATAACTATAAAAAATACCATTAACGCGAAGCAACGAGCCACCAATTCCGCGAAACTGACCCGCGCCCCCATCGACAGGCGAACATAGTTCACTCGGAACGTTATTATTTTTAATAAGGCTGATCGGTGATCCCGAGTCGACCACCGCACCGTCGGCACGATCATAATTCGCGTTCTCGTCAAGTCGGTAGGTGTCCCGTAGAAGCTCGAGCTGGCCTCTCCACCTCCAAAATGTATTCTCGCTCGCGTCGAATTCCGGCAACAGCTCTTTAACGCCTCTAACAACCGCACCACCAGACACCTCCGTCGATGCGACCGACGCGTCGCGAGACAGTTCTCTCTCTCTCAACAGTATTACTTTCTCTCTCTCCCACAATTCTCTCTCTTTACGCAGAAGAATTAATTCCGCGCGTTCCAAGTCTTCAAGCCGAGCGGACGAAGCACCTCCTCGCTCTCGCGCCGCCGCGGCCTGCTCCACCTCATCCTCCACAGCATCCGTACTCCACGCGCCGGGGTCCGATGCACCCGCCGAGCGCAGAGCCTCCCGTTGCTTACTCAGTTCCATCCACACGCCCGAATCGCTGTCCTCCTCTAACCGCTGGATTAGCTCAGCCTTCGAGCCTCCGGTCGGCAGCCCCTTCGTCCGCAGAGCCTCCTTCAATTCCACCACCGTGAAATCACTGCCCTGCACACTCATGCTGCACTTTCTTCCGAGAGGTCGACGCACGAATTCTCAATCCCACTTCTGATTTTGTAGTCGATAGGATGTCGATAGGATAGATATATATGTATTTTATTCGGACTCTTAACTCTTTTCTAATTCTCGTATGAGCTCTTTATTATTCTTACTCGTGTAAATTCTCAGAGAGAGAGACGCGCTCGACCGAGCGGTCGCCGTTTATAAACACTCGGCTAAAACGCTTATTTTTTCAAATCAAGCCAATCACGGCATGGCACGTTTCGTCAGAAGTATACAGTAAAATCGAGGCAACGGATAGATACAAATATATATACGAAAACACGACAACGACCCGACACGATAATAATAAAAGAATACATATAAGATGATCTCCCGGGCATCCCGCTACATCGGAGATCGCTAACAAAGCATAAAATATTATCCACGTTGATATTTGTCATATTTTATATTTCACTAAAATACAAAAAGTTATGATTA
Organism: Prenolepis imparis; assembly: GCF_030444845.1. Lineage (NCBI taxonomy): Eukaryota > Metazoa > Arthropoda > Insecta > Hymenoptera > Formicidae > Prenolepis > Prenolepis imparis. Next base: position 50,462 of record NW_028141254.1, read on the forward strand.
CTTTTTTTATTCATATTGTATACTACGCATGTTTTTAGGATCTACTATATATGCATATTGTTGTGTGACGTTTATATGACAGTATTTGAATCAAATGATGCGTAACGTTGTCTTTTTTCGTGGCAATCACAATCGTAACTGACTTCGCAGACTAGACTGATCATGCTTTATTTGCTGCGCTCTGTAGGATTCATTTCGCTCTGCATGATCGATGATACTCATAATCAATGTTATTTCCAACAGTTACTTTTTCTAACACAGAGAGAATTTTCTTCTAGAATTTACCTTCTTTAGAATTTACCCCAGAAAATCATAGTAATCATGAGACAATATGGTATGAGAAAATTTTAAAAATATACTTGATTAATTTTATTATACTTTTAGTAAAATTAATCAAACATATTTTATATTTTATTGTAATAGATATTTATTATTTTTTATTGTGATAAATAATAATCAGAGAAATTCTCATAAAATTCTTTCCATACCATATTGTCCCACGATTACCATGATTTTCAGGGTAAATTCTAAGAGAAAATTTCTCTCTGTGAACAGTTTCCATGAAACTATATATATATATATTTTATATATATATAAATATATTTTATATATATATATATTTTATATATATATATATATATATATATATATATAATATAATTATTCGTGGAAACTGTTCACAGAGAGTTTCAATTTTTTAATTGCACTGCCTTACATTTAAAATAAAAAAATATTTATATTTACAATCTTCGTGAAAAAAGTAAAAGAATTGCATAAGGGATATGTAAAATTATATACAGCCTCACACATATCATAGACCATTCTTTAAAAGAAACAGTAATTTATTAAGTGATTTTTTTATACATGCAAATGATCATATAATGCTCTTTTCAGAGAAATCGTGATCAAATCGATCGTGATCAAATTGACATCGATTCAACCAATCATTTCTCGCTGGGTTAATTGTCAAATGTTTAAATTAAAACATGCGGACAAATATTGTCCCGAAGTATAGTTGTTGATGTGGGCTTTCTCAATTCACTGACACGTTAATTTAGTTGCTGTGCATGTTTTAATACAGAGATACTTTGCTCATTTGTACAAAATAAAAGATACAGTAACGAGAATACATAAGTACGTGCTTACATGCGTAGAGCGTAAAAACCGGAACACGATAAAAAAGCGCCGCTGACAACGAACAAAAAGAAAGCATGCGCGGGAAAATAAGTACGAATATTAGTAGTGCGCATACGCAGTAGTCAACGCATAGAAAGTAATACAAGGGATATAATCACAAGATATAAACAGAAAATACCTAATACAATTTTCTCTTACAACAATAGTTAATGCAATAAATAATTGCCAAGTTGAGTTTGCTTGTAGGTATTCCATTCACGTCGATCTATAGTAGCTTCATTCTCTAAATAGGATTGCAAAATAAATTAATTTATGCAAATATATGCTAATAAGAAGTAAGTTTACTACATCAAAAGCATATAAATAATATCTACAATATATTATCCAAAATAAATTTAGGAATTTTTACGCTTTAAGAAAGCAAGTTTATTATAATACTTTATAGTTATAATTTAATATTACATAATTATAATTTATAATTATAAATAATACATCATTTGTTTTTTATTTTATCGTTTTTCTACTTGTACATTTTTAAAAATTGCGAAAAAAATTTGATTATGCCTGTGTGTGTGTATAACAATCTTTAATACAATTGAATATACTACATACATTTTACTGTACATTTTAATCGAAGAAAATGCAGTAATTATTAATTTATCAATAATTTTATAAATTGATCATAAAAATTATTATAATTAATCATGAAATAGAGTTTCAAAAAGTAATATTAAGTTATAAACTCCTAATTTATACACATACACTCACGCACACGAACTTGACGTGTTACAAAGAATTAATCGAGAGACATGAAGGAACATCAATTCGAGTATATCTGAATCATTGAGACGATCGCATATGGAACATTGATCAGTATTGATTACTCATAGTCGAGTATCTCGTAAAAATCGCGTACAAGAGAAGAAAATTATTATGTCAGCAACATTAAAAATATTATGTGTTTTACTAAAAGTATTGATGCTACTTTAACAATTTTCTAGAAAGAAAAGACTCATTAATATTAAAAATTCTTATTTTTAAATATAAAAATTTCAAAAACATACATTATGTTTACGTTTAATATATGTATACGACCACATTTATAATTATAAAAGCATAATTTTATACTACATATAAACTAACATCTATTTATAAATGTGGCAATTTTAAATGTAATATTAACAAACTTTATAGGTACATTACATCTTTTTTTTTATATCAAGTTTTTTGCTTATACAGTTTTAATTATTTAAGTAAATATTTTAATTATAAATATAAATATTTAATATAAATATATAATATAAATATTTTTTAATTATAAATATTTTAGTTTTAATTATTTTATTTAATTTTATTTTAAACAAACTGTCAAACTGCTAATCCTCGCGGTAACAGCCTCTCGATGCTACGAATATAACACACAACGCGAATCTTGACAGCCAATAAGCATCGCGGAAAAGCGACAACAATAAACTTTGATATATGCGAATATCAATTTTACATATCTTTTTTAGAAAAGAAAAGGATTGAGTTTTTTTGTCGCGCAATTACTCTGCCATGAGCATAAAATAATAAATATGAGTCAAAAATAATAAAAAAATAACACGCACTTTATACATATATCACAATTTTATTATGCGCAAAATAAGAATGTAGATAGATTAAGTAGTACGAGTCAACAATTTTTCACTACCTTTAGCCTTTTCGTCGCGCAATAATTTCTACATTAACATAAAATCATAAATGCGAGTCAAAAACAATAAAAAATAACACGCACTTTATATATCATAATTTTATTATGCGCAAAGTAAGAATATAGATAAATTAAGTAGTACGAGTCATACATTTCGCACTACGTTTAGCCTTTGCGTCGCGCAATTATTTAATCATTAACATAAAATCATAAATGCGAGTTAAAAACCATAAGAAATAACACGCACTTTATATATCGTAATTTTATTATGCGCAAACTAAGAATTTAGATAGATTAAGTAGTACGAGTCAACAATTTCTTACTATATTCATCTTTTTCGTCAATCACTCAGCAATTAGTATAAAATCATTAATACAAATCAAAAAGAATAAAAAATTATACGCACTATATATATTGTAATTTTATTATGCGCAAAGTAAAAATTTAGATAGATTAAGTAGTACGAGTAAACAATTTCTCACTACGTATAGCTTCTTCGTCGCGCAATCACTCAGCTATTAATGTAAAATAATTAATACGAATCAAAAACAATAAAAAATTATATGCACTTTATATATCATAATTTTATTATGCGCAAAGTAAGAATACAGATAAATTAAGTAGTACGAGTCAACCATTTCGCACTACGTTTAGCCTTTGCGTTGCGTAATCATTTAATCATTAACATAAAATCATAAATGCGAGTAAAAAACAATAAGAAATAACACGCACTTTATATATCGTAATTTTATTATGCGCAAAGTAAAAATATAGATAAATTAAGTAGTACAAGTCAACAATTTCGCACTACGGTTAGCTTTCTCGTCGCGCAATCACTTAATCATTAACATATAATCATAAATGCGAGTCAAAAACAATAAAAAAATAACACGCACTTTATATATCACCAGACAACACGCGCGCCATTTTATTCAAAGATTTTATCTAATTTTATTTATTTTTACTTTAAACAATTGTCAAAACGAGTTTTTCAAAAAAAATAATTGTTAAAATAATTTTCTATTTATTTTTATCACATAAACTTTATAAAGGGCATTGTACATGTCTGCCACTGTACGAGATCTGTTTTAGAGATAACAGAACTCTTGAAATTTAGCATGAACTCATCTTTTTAACCGAAAATACGATTTTTTGGTAAAGAATAATTGTTAAAAAAATGTTCTATATATTTTTATCAAATAAACTTTATGGAAGGACATTGTACAAGTGTGCAACTATACGAGAACTGTTTTAAAGATAACAGAACTCTTGAAATTTAGCCCCATATCATCTTTTTATTCGAAAATACGTGTTATTCGTAAAAATTAATTGTTAAAAAAATTTTCCGTTTATTTTTATTACATAAACTTTATGGAAGAGTATTGTACATGATTGTTACTGTACGAGAACTGTTTTAGAGAAAACAGAACTCTTGAAATTTAGCCTGATTTCATATTTTTATTCGAAAATACGAGTTTTTCGTAAAAAATAATTGTTAAAAAAATGTTCTATAAATTTTTATTAAATAAACTTTATTGAAGAACATTGTACATGTGTGCAACTGTACGAGAACTGTTTTAGAAATAACAGAACTCTTGAAGTTTAGCCCAATCTCATTTTTTATTCGCAAATACGAGTTTTTCGTAAAAATTAATTTTCAAAGAAATTTTCCATTTATTTTTATCAAATAAACTTTATAGAAGGGCATTGTACATGTGTGCAACTATACGAGAACTGTTTTAGAGATAACAGAACTCTTGAAATTTAGCCTGATCTCATCTTTTTATTCGAAAATACGAGTTTTTCGTAAATATTAAGTGTTAAAAAAATTGTCTATATATTTTTATCACATAAAATTTATGGAAGAGCATTGTACATGATTGCCACTGTACGAGAACAGTTTTAGAGATAACAAAACTCTTGAAATTTAGTTTCATTTCATCTTTTTAACGTAATTTGCATGCAAAACGGCTACTAAACATCGAAGTGAAAGATTGGTGCAGTTGAACTTCGAATTGGGGACAATTAATCAATCTATCAATAATATGCGCAATAAGCTGTCACTTTAGCTACATGTGAGAATTTTTATTGCGCATATTATTGATAGATTGATTAATTGTCCCCAATTCGAAGTTCAACTGCACCAATCTTTCACTTCGATGTTTAGTAGCCGCTTTGCATGCAAATTATTTTATATATATATATATATATACATATATATATATATATATGCATATGTCATATATGTATGTGTATGTACATACATATTTTCATCAGACATATAAATCAAAAGTTTATAGCATTGTGCTCTCCAGAAAATTCGTTTGCATTAAAAAATATTTCATAAGATGTTTTTAAATACAGAAATTTATAAAATTTTTATGATTATGAAGAAAATGATAATAAAAATATATATATCATATATATAAGTTAAAATATAAACATTATTAAAATTTTCAGTGATAACAAACGCACTCGTGAAAAAAAAAGTCAAGTTAAGATAGAGTTATTTATTAGAGAAGAAATTAATTAATAAATTTGAAACTAATATAAAAACTGAATTATGCGACAAAATTCCTAAAACAATCGAAAAAAGTCAAGCTCCCATGATTTATTTACTGAGAGAAATTGTTGTAAATTCTTATTAGATTTTATTAATAAGTCATTCTTGCAAGACTTTCTTCTTAACAAAAGAAAAAATTATATTCAAGAAGATATCTCGATCAGAAACACAATAAAATTAAATTTGTTTAAATGTGGTTTGTATAGTTAATACATTTAATACATTTCAGTTATACAAGTAAATTAATATATGCAAAAACATTTTTTTTAATAAAAAATTTCTTAATTGTTTAAAGTTTTAGATAAACATGCAATACCATAATGAGATAAGTTGGAATAGTTTTTCAAGAAATCATTTGATTTTTCTCTGAGATAACATCAATGCAACTAGCGAATTTACGAAGTACGGAATTCTCTATCATTTTCTAATAAACATTGCCTTGACCTAATTAAAAGACGTTTGTCATTTTCGTGCTATGATACTGAATTAATATGATAATAAATAAAACTTTAATCTCTAAAATGATACTTTTTATTTATCATTCGGTAAATTCTTTAAAGCTAATGTACGAGTCGCAAGTTATTATCTTTCTCTTACGTATTAAGATTTCCCTTTGTGACAGATCACAATGCATCTGCATTCGAGCAGTTATACAATTCTAGTAAATATATAGTTTATTACGTATCTTTGAAAAATAAATTATGAAATGACAATGACTAGTTCACACACAGATATATATATATATATATATATATATATATATATATATAAACAGATAATACAGACAGTATAATTTCAAATATTTCATAGATGTAAAACTCGTTTCTTCTTAACATACACATATACAAACAATTAATTAATTGCCGGCTATATAATATTCATTGATGCGTCGGTTCAGTATTACGTCTTCAGTATTGCGTCTTCTATGTAGCTTCTTAGAGCTATAATAATGTTCAGACAAAGTTTAAAGTTTGGTCTGTCATTCGCTGCATTCCAGCAACGTTGCATCAGCTGGTATAACAAAAATGGACAGTTGAGAGGTATCTGCAATCTGCCTCCCGTGCGTACATAATCGATTACTTCGAGATTAGTTCTGGTAGAGTAAGGTTCCTCACCTAACGATGTAATCTCCCACATTAGTACTCCGAATGACCAAACATCGCTATAAGAAGTAAATATTCCGTCCACTAAGGATTCCGGTGCCATCCAACGAACAGGAAGCAGATCTTCTCCTTTCTAAAATATAATTTTAGCAAAGTTAAATCTTTTATTCAAATTATATATATATAGTTCTTATTTCTTTTAAATGCTTCGATGTAAAAATATATGATATTATAAAGACGCAAAAATATAAATATAGAACTACACGTTCAAAAAGTTTCATATTTTTTAATTAATTGCATTTACCATGCGATAATAGTCATCCCTGTGAATATCTCTAGCAAGTCCGAATTCGCCGATTTTGACAATACGATTTTCACGATCTCTCGCAGACACTAAACAATTTCGGCACATGAGATCTCTATGCACAAAGCGCAGCTCTTCCAAATAGCAACAGCCTCGCGCAACATCTTCGCAAATGGCGAGCAAGTCTTGTAGATGCAAAGCGTGTAAATCAGAAGGTTGTAATATTCGACAATCTCTCAAATATTGTTTCAGATCAGTTTCCATTAATTCCAACACGAGTAATGGAGAATTCTCGTCTAAGCAGACAGCTAGTAATCTTAAGATATGTTTGTGTCTAAAGTGATTCATAAGCCTAGCCTCTTGCAAGATTTCCTTTTTTTCTTCCACGGAGGCATACTTTCCTAACATTTTTATGGCAACGGATGTCTCTGATCCCGGTTCTTCTAAATCCTTGACATTCCCTTGAAACACCTGCAAAATATTAAAAATTAATGTAACTTTTATTAAAAAAAGGAAAGATAATTTAATTTTGTATAACATTATACATATATATTTTGTTTATTTTAAATAATTCAACGAAAAAGAATAAATGCATATGTATATATGTCTCATAAAAATTAATATATTACTATCCCTTTTAAAATGTTGATTTATATATCCGAAAAAATTGTATTCTCATCTTAACTATAATGCCACTTATTTTTATAATATCTTCCACTAAAATAGGCAACAAAAGGATCCTCTTAATTTAGGAGGAAAATTCTCTAAAGACATATTCTTAATATGACAGAATATATACTTAATATATGTTTTTTTATCCGTGTATTATCGAAATTATTAATCGTTATAACAAAAAACAGTTTTACAAATGGACATTTGATACTTATTACATGTATATTTCAATGTTACACATATAATTGAACATTTTTTATGTATTTGACATAGTTAAATACACATTTTATGCTTATTATGTTATTATTTTTAATATTAATTGTAAGCTTATAAATTTATTATAAATTTAAATTTTATTTTACTAATTTTTATTTTTAATTTATTATTAATTTATTATATTTATTTATTGCGGAAGTCGGAAAAAAATTAATATATTCTCAATTTAAAAGATGGAAATATTCTTATTCATTAAGAATATCTATTAAAAGGACTTATTAATGCATTTCAAGAAAACAATTTTTTCGGTGTAAGATTTACTAAGAAATGTGTATTTCTCATTTCTACATCTAAACATTAATGACTTAAAATATGACGTTACGAAAATTTTACCATTCCGAATGCGCCGCTGCGAAGAAGTTTCGTTAGTGTGATTTGCTCACGGTTGATTTTAGTCAGCATACATTTATTTGGATTATATTGCAACGCAGGACTGTATAACGTATTGAGTTGAACGTTTCCGATAGGTACCTCATGTAGAATTCTAAGCGAAACTTGCTCGTTATCTTCTTTGCGTTGTCGGTATACTATTATAAAGTTATAATATATTTAAATAATAGTATGCATTGTATAAATATTAAGTTGCTCTGTTAGAAAAAGTAACTTAACTTTTTTTAGAAAATCTCTCTACTTACTACATTAATCATAACTTGTAATTAAGAAAATGTGTATCAAATACTTACAATAAATAAGATAGCAGATGCAGGTTACAATAACGATACCAGCAAGGCTTAACATCAATGTTAGATTATATTGCGTAGCTCGAATTATCGAATCATCACCTTTGTTACATAAAAATATAGTTTTAATTTTCTTGTTTTATTTGAATTTTTTACTTATAATTTTATTATTAAAAATATTTAATTCTTAAAATTCTGTAATACATTTATATGTATGTCAAATAAACAGATTGTATTAAAATATCTACATATTATCATATTTGCTTACCAAGTGTTTGAAAAATAAATCTTTCATCAGATGGCCATGTAAAGTTCTCGTACTCAGGATATGTTAGGATCAAACGAAACTTGTATAAAGTTGCCGGTAGCAAGTTTTCTATATAATACATTACTGTCTCATTACTCGTCTCAAAATTATCTGCGAATTGCCACTTTTGCATCGCATCATTTTTGTATTCCAGTATATAATGTATCGTCAGATTAACGCTAGGAATCCACGAAATATTCATATTGTTTATGCTAACTCCGCTCAAAGTTATACTGTTCGGTTCCGAGTACGTGTACACGGTTTTGCTCAAACTGTCATTATAGAGATTGGTGTAGTTGGCTGGATACACACGTACATATACTAAGTATTTCTGTTCTGGCAGCAACGATTGGATTATTGTAAAAAATTTGTCTACTTTATTATTAATAAATGGTTTTTCTATCGGTTGCGTGCTGTTCACCGAGTTAATTGTTTCCCAATATACTCTATAAGTTACTGTCGTACAATTCAGTTTCGTGGGTAGCATCCAATAAACTGCCGCTATAGTGGGCGTCAGAACCTGAACGGTCACATTTTCTGGTGCACTGAGTTTGCCTTCGTTAGTTCTTAGTATGACTTCCGAGCTGAATTGTAGGTCCATCGACAATTGATCAGAGTAAAAATTGCTGACAGCTAGCTTCAGCTTGTATTTTGTAAACGGTGTTAAATTCTGAATTTTATAATGTCGCTCGTATGTCTGCATATAGAATTCATCGAACTTGTTATCGAGGTTATTATTCAAACAGCTTACATAGATAATATATTTAGTAGTTGGTACGTTATTTTTGCATTTGTGCTTGCGAGTCGATTCTGTCGTATTAAATTTCAAAACAATACTGTTTGCTGTTATTTTTATTATTGTAATATTATAAATTTTTTCATCAGGTATAAGGCATTCCTTCCGAGGATATGGTTGTAAGGAGGATGATTTACCAAACGATATCATGGAAGTAAAGTAATCCGTGCTTTTTATTATTTGCACGTGTTTGATTAGATGCGTTTTTTTCACTGTCGACAAGTGCATACGTCTTTTTTAAAGTATAAAGATGAATACTTGATGTAATTACATTACGTCTATTTACATAAATATTTGTTTTATCAATTATAATATATGGCGCAAACTTCGTGCCAATTTCAGCGATTGAAATTGAATTACATTTATTTATTTTAATGTTCGCCACAAATAATTCATGTTTATCTAGCCAGTATATTAACGGCTCCTCTGTATTTGTGATGTCAAGTTTTAAATAATTATGAAATTTTAAAAGTGATACATTGTATGGACAGAAGGTCATATCGGTTTTTAAAAAAGATTGCACATTTTTTCCGTTAAGATCCGATTTCATTATTACCAACTGCATATCTGATAACATTTCTATCCAGTATAAAAATCTGGAAAATATATATAAAAATCTGGAAAATATATATAATATTATATATGTGTATTATAAAATATAATTTTAAACGTGAATTTAAAAAAATAATAAACTTGAGTTCTTACAATTTTATGATAATTAATGATTTTATGATTTTTTATATCTTTATTAGAAAATCATAGTATATTACTACAAAAAATTAAAAAATAATATAAATTCGTAACTGAAGACACAAAAGTGTTTATTTTTTCAAGTGAATAAAAATTAACGTACCCCACAGACGGCTGTATAGTTAAATAAGGAGTGTTTCTGCTCAAGATCTTATCATATTTGACTATGCCATTTTGCCACATTGTTAAGTCCAGCTTTATAATGTATTTCATTAACCCGTCATATTCCATCCAATATAGATTTCTTCCTATCCAATCGATGCAGAGATTGTATGAATATCCTTTTAAAGTAGTTAGTTTTGTAATATTATTCTTATTCATATCCCCTATCATTAACTCTTGTATATACTCATGATTATAACTAATCGACTGGATCCAATAAATTTTATGTTCTGCTACAGAATAAGCGACATCTATTATATTAACATTGCTATTAAGGGTAAAGAGATTGACGTAGTCTCTTGAATCCAGATCCCATATTGCAATGGTATTATTCACTGTAATCAATAATTGAGGTATTGGATTTTCGTGGGTCGTTGATACTGTCATTAAATCTGTATAAGGACCAGCTTTAGTATGCGCTCGTACTCGAAAATAATACATTGTATTAGGTTTTAGATTATACTGTGTGCACTCCATTGTAGATAAAATAGTTTTGTCGGCACAGATTTGAATCTTTTTTAGGTTTTCGATGAAACAACATTGCACTGTATATCCTTGTGTCACTTCATTTGCAAATTCAGGTTGGTTCCATCTGTAAGACAAATTTTAGCCTTTTCATATTTAATAATTTTTTAACAGAATTAATATTTTTATTGTATATATGTCTATGTTAAATTTTAAGGAAAAATAGGATATAGACTAAAAACTTAGATTCTTCACCTGAATGTCACAGAAATGTTGATTTTTTCATTTAGAAATCCATTGAACTCTACAAATGCTCTTGGCTTGCTCGGAATTTTTACTAGAGCTTTTAAGATGGTACATATTAATATATTTAAGTTGATTATCTCGGTAAATTAAAAAAAAAATAATAATTTAACGTGCAATAAATATAAAGAAATAGAGAAAAAATAAACATATGTAAAAACATTAACATAGCAAGTTTTTAAAATAATGAAATAACATAAAACTCTTGTGTATGTGTGTGTGTATGTGTTTCAAGCCTTATGTTAGAAAAGTAATTACTAAGTTATAATCAAAAAAGCTTCCAATAAAGTGCTAAACTCTTTTCTAAAATTTCCTATTGATTCACAAATCAGAAGTATATTATTTGCGACTGATTTAAAACAAACAAGAAAAACAATGAAATTGATGATGTTATCCAAATTTTGCTTTATTTTACATACAGTGTAAACATTTTTTCTCTCTTTTCGACAGAATGAATTTTATATTATCCTTGTTATTAGAAAATGGTTTAATATTTTTTTAAATTTAATTTTCACTCTTTCTTGAATTTACATTATACAAACAACTTGTAAATATTTTGTTAATTTTTTATTAACATTCTATATATTCATTGCATCTTACCAATAGATTCTGGGTTCATGGACATATTTGCAAATGTAACTTCATCGACTTCATCGACTTCATTTCTTATAGTCACGCTATCAGAATAATTCTGATCCGGCTGGAGATTTCGTAAAATGAGATGATTGTTGTTTTCGGGCACTGGAATATCCTGAATAAAATATATCATATAAAAAACATAAGTAAGGCAGCTAGCCAGAAATTCCACGGTATCTTTAATGATAAATAAAATAGTATATATTGAAATATATATAAATAAGATTACCATAAAAAATAACATATATGTCGAAATAACTAAAATGAGCATAAAATTTTTTGTTTTGTAATAATATTAGCTTGATATTTTTATTTATAATTCCATTCCTCATTTATAATGTGTTAAATATTATGTAATTTCATTTGTAAAATATTTATTCCTATTATTCAACATATTTTCTTGCGAAATATCAAACATGATTCTTATATTAAAAAGAAAGTCACGCAGAATAGGCAGAATAAGGATTATTTAATAAGAATTCATAATCTTTTCTTTTTTAATAAATGATATATGAAAATGTTACTCACTTCGATTCCTGAAGCGATTTTGTTGATAGTTATAGCTAATGATTTAGTTTTTTCGCAATTGTTAGTTAACTTTTTAAAATAAAAGGGAGTTTACTTTTTAATAATCCGTCCGTTATGACTAAAATTTCAATAATAACGTTTGTATTTCAAAAATAAAAATGTTTAAAATATTCTCTTTTATGTGTATGTGTGTGATTATAGAAATTATATAAATTTTTGTTCTTAAAATCTTGTCAAAATTCTTTTTGATTATGGTTATATCTTTTAACGCAAACAAATTCTGGAAAACACGATACCATAAACTTTTGACTGACATTACCACGATATATAAGAATATGAGCATATTCTACATATAACTATTTAAATGGATATCTATATTCGCATATGGCTATATAAATGTATATACTATGAATATTATATTCATATATACATCTATAAATTTTTATTAGTTATATTGGAATAGATTGCTGTTACGTATATATATTGTTCATTTAACTATTGACCCTATAAAGTTAATTGATACAAATTGAATTTTATTATACTAATATAGTCGACATTCCTTTATATGTATATAGCACAAATGCAACTATCCTTGACACATCAAAATGACGCTGACCTTTTAAATTAATTTAGTTAAATTTAAATTAATTTACAAGTTTTGTTATATCATTAATTAATTATAAATATTTAATAAAGTAAATAAGTTTTTATTACAAATTCATGAAAAATCACATGAAACTCAATTCAAGTGTCATATATATGTATGTATGTATGTATGTATGTATCAAAATAGTGAAAAATTAACAGAAAATCTCATTAATATTAATAATTATTATTCTTAAAAATAGCACAATAGAAACACAAACATAATACAGTCAAATTTTAATATTTCGTCTTAATTAAGTTAACTTTGTACTATATTATACATCCATTTATAAACAAAATAAAATTTTCAAGCTTTATACATCCTTTCTCATTGCATCATAATTTTCAGTCTTTTGTATAGTTTTATTTTATTATACAGTATGTAATATTATTATATTACACGTTTTAATTACTGAAATAAACTGCACTATTACCTGTAATAACATTTAATTGTTTTCTAATAAAGCGAAAAAAATCTCTTACCTGCGTGCAAAGGTTGTCCGGAACGATATGATTCTTTGTCAAAATCGCGATAGCTGCTTTCACCAGCATTAAACTTTTCAATAAAACGCATAATCTCATCTTAAACATAATAATCTCTTCCTTTGCTGAATGTTTGCGCTCAATTTTTAATCATTAGTATTGTTTTTTTTATTCTATGGATGATTCAGATTTGATCTAATCGACTCGATACTTTATTATGTACTCGATGAATTCTTTAGAATCTAGTTTGCGAATCGCGTTATTGTCTTCCAATACATTTTAATATATCTTTTTATGATCAATCACAATATTCTATTAAATAGTAATTTTTATAATTTTTTGATGGGAACCAATAACAAAAATAAATACGAAGCGACACGTATTCACTTTACTGTATTGAAGATAATAATATATCTTTGTTGTAATTTCTTTTAATATTTCGTAAAAAGATAATCAATAAAAATATAATCGAACAATTTATAAGCGATCCGAAAATTATAGAATTATAAATTTTCTGTCACTTTCACCGCTATTCAAGCATAAAATATTATCCACGTTGATATTTGCCATATTTTTTGTTTCACTAAAATTTAAAAAATTATCATTACTTCTTTTATGCATATTGTATACTACGCATGTTTTTAAGATCCACTATATGTACATATTGTTGTGTGACGTTTATATGACAGTATTTGAATCAAATAACGCGCAACGTTGTCTTTTTTCGTGGCAATCACAATCGTAACTGACTTCGCAGACTAGACTGATCTGATCCTGCTTTATTTGCTGCGCTTTGTTTATGATTCATTTCTCTCTGCATGATCGACGATACTCACAATCAGTGTTACTCCAACAGTTACTTATTCCAACACAGAGAGAATTTTTTCTTAGAATTTACTTTAAAAATTATGGTAATCGCGAGACAAAATATGGTATGGAAAGAATTTTAAAAATATGCTTGATTAATTTTACTAAACTTTTAGTAAATTTTACTATACTTTTAGTAAAATTAATCAAATATATTTTATATTTTATTGTAATAGATATTATTATTTTTTGTTGTGATGAATATTAATCAGAGAAAATATAATATAATTATTCATGGAAACTGTTCACAGAGAGTTTTAATTTTTTAATTGCACTGCTTTGCATTTAAAATAAAAAAATGTTTATATTTACAATCTTCGTGAAAAAAGTAAAAGAAGTGCATAAGGTATACCCTATTTAAAATTATATACAGCCTCACATATATCATAGACCATTCTTTAAATAGAGGGTGTCATAAAAAATATTTGCTGAAAAGAAAAAAATTCTCGATATACTACACAGGCTTGTTGTTAAATAAAGTTCTCAAAATAACTTATCAATCTCCGCAAAATTGTTATAATTTTGAGGGACCTCGCGAGATAATTTTATAATGAATGACTCGTTTGGAAAAATCCATCTACCACTAGGCGTCACATATGCTCTATCACATGCTCAGAGTGTATTACATATATATATCATCGCACGTTTTACTCTATAATCCGGCATACCTAGACTTACAGTCGGTTCAGTTTCAATTCTTTCTTAATATTATTTTAACATTTAATTTTAATTCTTCCTTAATGTTGTTTTAACATTCAGTTATAATTCTTTCCTAATATTGTTAAAGAATTTTGCGTACAGATTAATTTGCATCACGCATATGCATAGAGAGAAATCGATCAAATACATATCTAATAGCAAATTCAGTCATATATAAAATTTGAAAGACAAATATATGCATAAATATGTTGGATATCCACGAGATATCGATACACACAGTTTATATATTATTTAATAAAATATATATTGAGCGTTTCATCAATCCAGATCCTTATTTATATTTATGCTTTATCTACCTACATTAGTACACAACAGACTTTAATCTACACTAATATGTATTCAATCGCTAAAAATTGAAGGAAATATAATATAATCTTTAGAAAACTTAATATAAATTTAATTAAAAATCTTTTAAACAAAAAAGATTTTGTTTCTGAAATTTATAAAAGATAAATTTCTTATTAATATTAAAGATGAAGATAATTCAGTTATGTTTTATTAAATATAAAATGACAATAAAAAATTATAAAATTGTCTTTCTTTAACAAAATGTAAAAGAAAGTAGTGAATCATTCATAGACAATTATTATAAACTAGGGGAAAAGCCTATCTACGCCAGGCGTTAAGGTGGCTGTTACTGAATATTTTTTCATGGGATATTAACCCTTAGGCTGCCGGCATTTTTTCATTAAAATAGTGGTTTTTTCCCTAAAAATGTATATGTACAAATAACATACACATCGTGTAGAATTTTGAGATTTCTTCAGAGCCACAAAAGTGGCTTTCCCGGCAGGGAATAGACAGCCAAATATAAAAATTTTTTTTCTCAAAAATAAGTGTATCTGAGGGTTTTCGGTGTCGCTGATTTCAATTCTGAACATAGATTTATAAAATTTTGAGTCTAGAAATAATAATGAATAACAACATATTTGAATATAAACGTATACGCTCATGCAGAGAACTTTCCATTAGCATTACTCAGAGTTAACGTCGTGGATGTAGAAAGTTTGTAGCTCCTTTTTGGTTTTTTGTTTGTTTGTTTTTAATTTTTTTTACTTTTTTACTTATTTTATCATTAAAAAAACATTTTTTTTTGTGTTTTTTAATATTTATATTTTTTTATATATTTTATGATATTTATTTCGAATTTTATTAATACATTTAACATTAAAAAAATATCATAAACTTATTAGCACATTTAAGAGCCACAAAAGTGGCTTTCCCGGCAATCTAAGGGTTAAGGAGCCCCTAGCTGCGTCCCTGAGTTTTCTGATTTTCCCCTTTGGTTTTTATTCATTGCTTTTACTCTAGCCCCTGGCAGAACACCAAATTTCATCTTCCTACGTAGGTCATGTAAAGTTTTCCGTGTAAACCCCTACGGCAGAATTAGGAGCCCTCTGGCAGGAGCAGCTCTGGCTGCGCCCCTAAATAAAAATTTTGGGTTTTCCGATTTTTTCCTTTTGTTTTACGTTAGCCCCTGTCAGTATATCAAATCTTTTGCCTCCTAGGCCAGATTGAAGTTTTCCCATGTTAACCCTATGGCGCATTAAAGGGTCCCTGGCTGCGCCCCTGGACCGAAATTAAAGATTTCAAGAATTTTCTCATTACCTGGGAATGGACCCCTATCCATGCGAAATTTAGTGTTTCTAGCATGTCGGGAAGTACCCGATCAATTCAACGACAGACAGAATAGGGATTTTATATATATAGATATAAGAAGATAGCCAACGTGAAATAAGTCCTTTTAAATGCGCGAAATGCAAATTTAAACACATGAATCAATATTTTACAAACTGATATTTTCGAACATCGCCCTATAATGATATTAAACTGTTATTTTATTGCTTTGTATATATATATAAACATAAAAACTTCAACGACATAAAATTTGTCTGATTAATTTTATGCACCACTATGGTATCCTTTAGGCATATAAATGATTCATCTCTATGTATATGTTTATGCAATTACGCAAGTTTGTTTTAGAACTTTAATATGTATAAAAAAGTAAATTGAATTAAATTATTTTTATAGATAGAAATAATTATGATAAATTTTTTATAATAATTTGAAACAGATTCCCCCAAAAATAATTGTGAAATTTTAGAGTTTAAAATAAATCTTTTAATCAATACTTAATTCTCCCGATAACACTTTCAATATTAATATTGCACTTTAAATTTAATTATCTTTTAAATGCATTAATAATTTTTCACATTTTATTTATAATATTCAAAAAATATCAAGAAATCAATGAATTAATTGCCAGGTATGCTAGCTTTAAGGATTGAAATTAAATATATCTTTCTTTTTAAAATCCTAAAAAAAAAATTGCTGATTCTCCATAAAATTCTACATATCTATCTATTATATAATGACGCCCTACTGTGAGAAGATCGTTAACTAACAACGAATGAAAGCATAAAATAGATCTGTCTTCGTTAATTATTATATTACATTTAAAATAGATTCGTCTTCTTTAGTTACATTACATTTAAAATAGATCTGTTCTCTTCAGTTGCGTTATATTTTCCGTATTCGAAATAAAATTCACATCAATAATCGATTGGAGAGAAAACAAAAGAAAAAAAAAAGTGAAAACTGAGAGAACATATATGGAAGACGCAGCTGAAGAGAACGAATACCTAACGATATACAAGCGGAATAAAAGATGAAGAAGACATAGAAAACGGGATCATCTGCTTAAGCCGACATAGACGATGACGTGTGAATACCGAAAGCTTGGAAGATCTTGTTTTTAAAACCGGGTTTATTAGGACTAGCGTCGTGCTGATGCTGGCCGCCGCCTGCCGCTGATTGTCCCTCATGCAGTGCCCTTTGCACTAGTGGCAGCGAGCTACTCGCCTGCGTTCATTTGCGTTCGTTTCGGTGAGAGAATTCGGATCAGAATTCAGATTCATTCAGATTGTGCCGGAGACGAGGCGGAGGACGACGAGGCGGAACGAAAAAAAGAACAAAAAGAAAGAAGAAAAGGATAGTAGACAACTATAAAGTGTGTTCGTGTGTTCAACTACTTGTATATATAACATGCGAAAGTGCGTACTTGCTAAAAATATATCATACGTTGACGAACGAAAAGAAAAAAAAAAAGAGAAAAGAGGAAGAGACACTCACCTCCTCGTGGCTCTGCTCGTGCTCGCTGTTGGCTAAACTTGACCGCGAATCCCGTCTGGTCGAGCTCTTCTCGTCGCCTAGCAGCTGCGCTACTCGCGCCTTGTTCACCAGCTCTAACGCCTATAAAAGAGAGAGAAGAACGAATTTTAATTTTATTATATATATATAATGTATAATAAAATATATATAATATTTTTAAATTTAAATTACACTGATTTACAAACAAAATTTTTTTTTTTTTATTATTTTACACTGGACAAGGTGTTTCTTATAGATTTTTGAATGCTGAAAACGATGCAAGCCAGTTTCCACCAGCACGTCTGGTTTCCAAAATAATTGAAATTTAGTATGAGCAAAAAATGGCTTTTTAACGATATTTAAGAATTTTTGTAAAAAAAAATTAACGTTATCTGGAAATTCTGATTATGCATTTTATAAGAGATGAACAATACATTCATGATATTTGATCAGACTTTCTAGTTAATCTTTTTTACAAAAAAATCTCAAATCCCTTTTCTAAAAAGTGCATGTTAAGTCGATTCTCGCAAGTATTGTTGCCTCTTTTCCGCGATGCTGATTGGTTATCTCGATGTGTGCTGCGTTGTACATTACTTCATATTGATAAAAGCCTGTCAAGGTTGAGCGACGCATTTTGACAGTTCAAATGTATATACGCATTTTGACAGTTCAAATGTATATACGCATTTTGACAGTTCAAATGTATATATTGAGAGGTTAATAGTGTATTCAATTTGTGAATGCAATTATTGTGGTTTATATTATGATATACATGATATTATGTGTACATATCATTAAATTAAATTAAAGAAAATATAGATAAAGAAGACGAAGAAAGGAGGAAGAGGAAGTAGGAAAGAATAGAGAGAAAGGTATGTGTAGTAAAGTATATATATTTTATAAATGTAATAAATAAAGCATTATCTAATCCAATTTACACTATTTTATCAAGAGTTTTATGCGTTATTGTTGTGTAGATATTATTAATAAAGTACTATAGTTAAATATTATTAATGTTATTTAATTTTATTGATAATTAATATTATTTAATTTACTTATAGAATATTAAAATATTAAAATATTACTAAATTATATATTACTTCGTTAATGTTTAAATATTATTAGTTTTAATAAATTTTTTTATGTTTTATTTAAAGTTATAGAAAAGACCAATTATTTTTTTAATTATACCATTAATTTTATTACTCATAGATAGAGAAGAATAGAAAGAGAGAAAAAAGAGTAGGAAAAAAAAGAGAGAAAAAGGGAGAGGAGAAGAAGAGAAGAAGGCTTTTTAATTAAAATTGAAGAGAAAGAATAAGCAAAAGAAATAAAGAAAAAGGATTGATTGAATGACTGAAGGAAAAGAGAGAAGAAAAAATATAATATTAGGTAATATTTTTATTAAATTTTTTAAATGTTTTAATATTATTATATCTTTAATAATTTTTAAAATATTTTATTTATAGTTAATATAAAGGAGAGATGCATTATATTATTAATAGACAAAAATAGAAGAAGAGAAAGAGAAAAAGATAAAGGGAGAGTAGAAAAAAAAGCTTTATTTAAGATTAAAGAAGAGGATGAATAAGCAAAAGAGAAAGAAGAAAAGAAAAGAAGAAAAAGGAAAAGGGAGAAGAAGGAATATATTAAGTAATAAAATTTTTATTGAATTGTTTAAATGTTTCAATAGTATTATAATTTTAGTAACTTTTTAATTAATTTGTTTTTGTTTTATTTTATTAATGTTAAAAAAGAAACTAATTATTAATTATTAATTATGTTATTAATTATATTATTAATAAATAGAGAAGAATAGAAAGAATGAGAGAGAGAGAGAGAGAAAAAAGAGTGAAAAAAGGAAGAAGAGAAAAAAGAGTAGAAAGCTTTATTTAAAATTAGAAAAGAGGATGAATAAGTAAAATATAGGAAGAAAGAGTGAAAAAGGGTAAAGAAAAAGAGAAGAATGAATTTAAAATTAGGTAATAATATTTTTATTAGATTTTTTAAATATTTGAATATTATAGTTTTTTAAAATGTTTTATTTATAAAGTTCTTAATGAAAACATAAATTATATTATTAATTATATTATTAGTAGATATAGAAGAATAGAAAGAAAGAAACTAAAGAGAAAAAGAGTGGAAATAAAAGAGAGAAAAAAGAAAAGGAGAAAAAGAGAAGAAAGTTTTATTTAAAATATAAGAAAAGGAAATAAGAGAGTGAAAATGAATAAAGGAGAGAGAAAGAAAAAGGAAAAGTAGAAAAAAGCGAAAAGTTTTATTTAAAATTAAAGAAGAGATGGAGAATAAAAGAAAAAAGGTAAATGATTGAAGGAAAAGAGAGAATAAGGAATATATCAGATTATAATAATTATTAGGTATTAATTTTTTAATTGTTCGAATATTATTGTAATTTTAATAATCCTTTAAATATTTTATTTAAAGTTAAATGGGCTACTTTCGTGACAGAATTAAAATGTTCAGTTTAAAATGATCCGTGGCTATGATTTGTTAAATTTGAAATTTTATTAGAATCATCATAATTTCAGATTTGATCAATCACAGCACACTAATCACAGCGTACAATTCATTTTAATTTGAATTATTTTAATTTTGTCGTGTAAGGGCATAGGAGACGAATTATAATTATTAATTATATCATTAATTTTATCATTTATAGATAAAGAATAATAGAAAGAGAGAAAAAGAGGGAGATAGAAATACAGAGAAAAAAGAAAACAAAGCTTTATTTAAAATAAAAGAAGAGAAATATTAAGCAAAAGAGAGGGAGAAAAAAAAGATTATAGAAAAAGAGAGAAGAAGGAATATAAAATAAAGTAAATTATCTTTAAATATTTTATTAAAGTTAAAGAGATGAATTGTATATTATTAATTATATTATTAATAAATAAATATGATTTTTAAAGTCGGCCAATAGAGCCAAGCGCGAAAATTAATATTAATTTTCGCGCTTGGCTCTATTGGCCGACTTTAAAAATCATATTTATTTATTAAATATTGAGAGCCGATAAAAATATTTCTTAATTTATATATTATTAATAGATAAAGAAAGAAAGAGAGGGAGAGAGAGAGAAGAAAAGAAAAAAAGATAAAGGAAAATGAAGAGGAAAAAAGGAGGAAGTTTTATTTGAAATTAAATAAGAAAAAGAGAATAAATAAAAGAGAGGGTGAAAGAGAGAAAAAGACTGAAATAGGAAAGAAGGAATATAATATTAGGTAGTATTTTTTCAGAATTATAAAATATATTATTAAATATTATTAATAAGTTTTAAATATTATTTATATTATTTATATTATTTAATTTTTTAAGGTTCCTTGGCATTTGCTGCGGCCATGTTGGATTTTGACGTCAAAGGTGAGAAAATACACGCTAAAAATTATTGGGTGCTATTTTTAGATAAAAAAATATTTTGATGAAACATAACTTCAGATGGCTTTAGCATACTTTTAAAATAGTCCGAAAACTATTCTTTCCCTTCGAAAATCAATCAACAATCGTAAAATGATCGTGATGCAGATTTTGTCATACGAAATGACTGCTCATGTGTAAAGACCAGATGAATTGGGTCTCATATTATAGTTATTTTACAGCTGTTGAGTGATTGTCAAAGGTAAAGAATAGTTTTCGGACTAATTTAAAAGTGTGTTAAAGCTGAAGTTGTGTTTCATCAAAATATCTTTTTATCTAAAAATAGCACGTAAGAATATTCAGCCTGTATTTTCTCGCCTCTGACGTCACAATCCAATATGGTTGCAGCGGGTACCCAGGAATATTATTAAAAATGTTATTTAATATTATTAATATTATGAATTTATTTATATTATTAAACATTATTAAATTTTATATTAAATTATTTAAATGTTTGAATAATAATAATAATGTTATTAAGAATAATAATAATAATAATAACAATAGTAATGAATATTATAATAATTTTAATAATCTTTTTAATGTTTTTTATTTAAAGTTAAAGAAGAAAAGGCAAATGAAAGAGACTGATGAAGAGAAAGAGAGAGAAGGAAAAGAAAGATGCTTTATTTAAAGAGCTTTATTTATATCAAAAAATTCTTAAATTATTTGTATTAAAATACTTATTATGTACACGTATTATATGTGTGTATTTTTATTGTGATATTGCATGTGTATAAAGTTAATGTATTTGATATAAATACATTACAATTTTTTGTAGTGATTATAGTTATATTTGTTTATTTCGTAACGTATTTCAGGCCGTGAGTTCCAAAATTCACTGCCAGCGTTGAAAATCTATAATATACGTAACGTGAATTATATATTTTCAGCACTGGCAGTAAATTTTAAAACACGGCCATGATTTTGTGTAATGAAAAAGAATGAATGACAATGCGGATTGGTTATCTCGATGTTGTGCACTTACTTCGTGATTGATAAAAGTCTGTCATGATTGAGCGACGTATATTGATTGAGTTTAAATTTTTAAATCAAATAATTTATATAATCAATTGATATATAAAAAAAAACGGAGAACTATAGTTAACATGTAAGTATAATTATATATATATATGTATATATAGATTATATATTAAATATTACGTATTTTATTATTTTTCGTTATATTTAAAAAATGATTATGTTTTTATACATTATTATTAAGAAAGATTATTTAGTTTTTTTAATAAAAAATTTTTTTGATAAATTTTATTTTAAAATTATATTAAAATTATATAATATATTAAAAGAGATTTTATTATTTTTAAAATTAATAATAAATAATAATAATTATTAATAATACTAAATAGTAATTATTATTTATAATGTAATTTATATTAATATTGTTCCAATTATTTATTTCAGTATAATTTCGTTTCTTCAAGTTTTGTGTTGTATTTTTTCATTGTGGATTTAAAGACGACAATAAAATAAACATCTTTAGGTAAGTTTTATTAAAAATTTTTATATTATCGTAATAAAATATATATAAAAATAAAGAAAATTTAGTTTTTTTAATAAAAATTTTTGGTAAATTTTATGTTAAGATTATATTGGTAAAACAATTAGAAATTTTTTATATTTATTTTTAAAATTTATAAGTAATAATTAATAATAATAATTGCTAATTAATAGTAATTTATCAATTGTTATTTATAATGTAACTTATATTAATCCTTTTTTAATTATTTATTTCAGTGTTACTTTGTTTCTTCAAGTTTCGTGTGTATGCCATTGTGGATTTAAAGACAAAATTTGCAAAATAAATTTATAAAATAAATATTTTTAGGTAAGTTTTATTAAAAATGTTTATAAATATTATAATAAACTTTTATCTTATTGTCTGTGTATGTGTGTGTGTGTGTGTGTGTGTGTGTTATACTCTTGGACAGACTCTATTATATATATATATATATTGTATATATAAAATATCCCCAAATTAAATATTAAAACTTCGGAAGCATACGGAAGATCAATAAAGTAAGAAAGAAAATCCTTTACTTATTTTTACAATTTTGAAGCAAATTGCAAAAAAAAAATTTTTTTACGAAAAAACAAAACGACACTAAAATTATTAAATTATCGAAAAGTATCATAAAATAAAAATTATAAAGCATAAAATTAAAAAAAAAAAATTTATTTTTCTATTTAATTCAATTTAATTTTTTAAAATTTATTTTATGTATTTTAAAATTTTGTTAAATAAATTCTATAAATTAGGTCCAATTACGCTCTTGAACAGACTATATATATACATATATATACATATGTTTATACAGGGTGTATCAGAGCGACCGTAACAGCAGTTTTTTGAAGAAACTAAGCATTTTAGAGAAAAATGTTTCATACAAAAGTTGTAGGGCTTAAAATAACCTATTTAATGATCATATCAGTTTGACCTTGAATAGCACCGTCAAGGTCACATAAAAAATACTTTGAATTTTTTAAACGGAAACCCCCATTTTTTATTGCATATTCTTGTAGCTTACCTCGAGAGCTTTCCAAAACACTATAATAAAATATTTTTCTTTTAGGTACTTTTTAAGTTATAAAGTTTTGAAGTTAAGAATTTTTTTACATAAAATGTAAAATATCTTGTAAAATATTCAGTTTTTGGTAATCTTACCTTAATATTTTTATGCACAGAATAATGAGACCAATCAATTGGTGTAAAGAAACCACATAATTGCTTTAAAAAAAATATGTTGCAAATTACATACTTTTTTTTAAAGCAACTATGTGGTTTCTTTACAGTCTTTACACCAATTGATTGGTCTCATTATTCTGTGCATAAAAGTGTTAAGGTACGATTACCGAAAACTGAATGTTTTACAAGATATTTTATATTTTATGTCAAAATACTGTAAACTTCAAGCTTTTGTAATTCGAAAAGTACTTGAGAGAAAAATATTTTATTATAGTGTTTTGGAAAGCTCTCGAGGTAAGCTACAAGAATATGCAATAAAAAATGGGGGTTTCCATTTAAAAAATTCAAAGTATTTTTTATGTGACCTTGACGGTGCTATTCAAGGTCAAACTGATATGATCATTAAATAGGTTATTTTAAGCCCTACAACTTTTGTATGAAACATTTTTCTCTAAAATGCTTAGTTTCCTCAAAAAACTGCTGTTACGGTCGCTCTAATACACCCTGTATATGTATGTATGTATGTATGTATATATGTATATAATCTGTTCAAAAGCGTAATTGGGCCTAATTTATAGAATTTATTTAACAAAATTTTAAAATACATAAAATAAATTTTAAAAAATTGAATTGAATTAAATTAATAGAAAAATAAATTTTTTTTTTTTTAAATTTTATGCTTTATAATTTTTATTTCATGATACTTTTCGATAATTTAATAATTTTAGTGTCGTTTTGTTTTTTGGTGAAAACATTTTTTTTTTGCAATTTGCTTCAAAATTGTAAAAATAAGTAAAGGATTTTTTTTTTTTTTACTTTATTGATCTTCCGTATGCTTCCGAAGTTTTAATATTTAATTTGGGGATATTGTATATATACAAGGTGTTCCGAACCTACCTACCAAACCACTGATTTATAGTAAATTTATAGTAATAGTTCTTGACATCATTCTGACACGACTTTTCGTTAATGAAAATGTCAAGGGAGATCATTTTTTTTGCAACGTCTCAATTTTTACTATCATATATCTTTGTAATTAAGACTTAAATTAAAATTCTATTAAAGTAAACTCTATCTAAAATTAACTAAAAAATAGTTTTGTTAATATTATAATTCTACATAATTTGTGAAAAATCCTTCATTTTCAATCGCTTATAATTTGAAAATTATTCATGCCTCGACATTTTCATTGAAAAAAAATAGTCTCAAAATAACGTCGGAAATCTATTGTAAATCAGTGATTCGGTAAATACGGGATACTCTGTATATATACTCTGTATATTATTTATTTTAAACTTTTATTTTAATATTTGATTTTTTGTTGCTTTAATTTTAGTATTTTAATACATTATCTGTTGCTTTAATTTTAATAAATTATTACATTATTATTGAATTGAAAACAGTAGTAATGTAGATAAAATATTTTATATATATATATATATATATATATATATATATATAATATCACAAGGCTATACGAGCCAAACGCAGTTGTCAGTGCGTCGATTTCAACGAAGAATTAATATTTTCGTTGGAAAATAAGTACTTGTGCACATAGGTACGAGTTGTGCTTGGTACTTTTGCCAAGCCTTTTTATTTAGGAATAAATCTCATACTGAGATTTCAATTCCTAATATTTCCCTCTGACCCCCCTAAAGAAGTGTAGGCGAGAAAAATATAGATCCGAAAGTCGCTGAATCGGGAATATTTTGTTTATGAATAAAATATTTTATGTTTATTACAATATTTTATGTATATTATTAAAATGTTATATACATTATAATAAAATACTATATCATAAAGTTTTTTATTTCAAAAAGATTTTACTCAAATTATTTTATCTTTTTATCATTTTGATAATATTATATAATAAAATGTTTATTAAATTTAAATGTATTAATATTTTTAATTTTTTTGTTTCAGGAACACAAAGGACAAATTTTAAAAGAAGAAGGAGTGTATTAAGGAATATATTAAATTTAACATAATTAAGTTAAAAATTTATATTGTAATATACTGTTTTTCATTGTTTCTATTTTGTTTCTATTTTTCATCGTATTATTTTATTATATTGTTTTTGTTTGTTTATGTATATCATTTAATTTAAAAAATATAGATATATAATATAAATAATATATAATATAGATATATTATAAGTAGTGTATATATATATTTAATTTGATTTGTAAATATATGTTTGTTATAAATATATTAAGTTAAATAATTATAACAATATATAATTATTATATATGTAAAACTTCAAATTTAAATAAAGATTATGATGATGACGATGATGATGAAAATGACGATGATGATAATGATAATGATGACGACGACGATGATGATAATGATGATGATGATAATGATGATGATGATGATGATGATGATGATAGTGATGATGTTGATAATGATAAGGATAATAATGATGATAGTAATGAATAACAATGATGCTTGTGATAATAATAATAAATAATATTTAAAACAATAAATTGATAGTAATTAAATAATTAAGTTAAATAAATTACTTTATACTTAATTATAAATATTGGTTAATAGTTACTTAATAATTAATAATTATATTTTATAATTAAATACATAATATATTATAAATTACAAAATGTAAGATGTGATTGCCAGTCGAATTTTAAAAACAAAGTTAAGAGTATTTTATTGACCAACACTGGCTAAAGCAATAATTCTTTTATTACGACGTTTCGACCCTAAATTGGGTCCTCTTCAGGCTACAAAAATTGATCACAATACAGAGTCGTTAATACATTTAGATAACACTTTTGATTTATAATAGTAATATTGTAATTAGTAATACCTATTCTTTAATGTAACGTGGTAAACCCTATACGCACATGATGTTATGTTAGAATGTGAGTTAAAATTGACAGAATCATAGTCAGTATCAAACTGAGATATGGTGTTTATTTTTGACGTGTATAACTAACAGTAAGTCAGAGACATTGTTTTGAGAGCATTAAAAGTCAAATAATTAAAATAGAAATAAACACAATTACAATAATAAAGCTAAAGGACTCTATAAACCCATAATAGGATATGTATCGAAAGAATTATAAGTAATATTAAAATTGAATAATTAAAGGTAATTTTAATTAAAAATATAATTAAAAAATGCGTTGGATGGGACTAAAATAATTTGAGAATAGTGTCATAAATTGAATTTAAATTTTCCGTGTTCCTTTGCGAATTTATAGAATTCTTTTGCTTTTTAATAAAAATCATTTCGCTTATTTCTCTCTTTTTCAAGTTAGCTTCATTATGTAGGATCGATACATTAGACCAATCGAAATCATGATTAAGCGACGATCTATGTTTACTAATCACCGAATAATTACTTTCATGTTTTTTGATGTTAGAGTTATGTTCTTTTATGCGCGTTTCCAAATGACGTTTGGTTTGCCCAATATAACAGGAAGTGCAATTCTTACAAGAGATCCCATATACGACATTAGTTCTCTTATAGGGATGAAGTTGGTCTTTCCCTTTCTTAATTAATTTGTCTAGTTTGTTAGGAACAGTATATACGACTTCAAGGCCACACTTCCCCAATAATCGCTGTATA
The DNA here is from genome assembly GCF_030444845.1 of Prenolepis imparis. Classification (NCBI taxonomy): domain Eukaryota; kingdom Metazoa; phylum Arthropoda; class Insecta; order Hymenoptera; family Formicidae; genus Prenolepis; species Prenolepis imparis. The sequence goes on from NW_028141254.1 coordinate 78,434, forward strand.
TCTTCACTTAATCCCTTGACATATGGAAAAATGATTACATTAGATGTGTCAAAAGATTTTTTTCCCCCGGATGGATAATTATCATATGACTTAGATTGTAAAAACTTAAGTCTTCTATTAATGATTGAGTTAATTAAAGTAATTGGATAGCAATTATTGGAAAGAATCCGTTTGACCAACGAAATATTCTGTGAATGAAACTTCCTGTCCGAAAGAATAATAGCCCTATCAGTGAGGCTAAGAATAGTACTGATTTTGTATTTATGAGGATGGTTAGAATAAAAGTTAATATATCTTCCCGAAAATGTAGATTTCCGGTACCAATTAGTTGTTAATTTCTGATTTTGCCTTATAATGGATGTGTCCAGAAAATTAATACAATCATTTGATTCTATCTCGCAAGTAAATTGTAGTCTAGGATGATAGCCATTAAATTGCGATAAAATATTGTCTATCTGATTTCTCGGAACAATAGCGAAAATATCATCAACATATCTGCAATAAACCGACAGTGAAAAAGATAGTGCATTCCGGCAGTATGACTCCAAATCATCCATAACCAGGTCTGATAGAATCGGAGAAAGAGGGGACCCCATAGGCATTCCGAAAATTTGTTCGTAATAACCATTTTCAAAGGAAAAACTCGTGGAGTCAATAACAAATTCCAACGCGTACAAAAATTGATTCAGGTTAATGATCGTATTTGAGATATCTTTCCATCTATCTTTGATTGCCGAAACAACCAAGGATTTAGGAACATTTGTGTATAAAGACTTAACATCCAAGGATATCATGCATTCATTATCTTTAATATTAGCGCTCTTAATGCCTCTTCCAAACGACCAGCTATCCCTTACATGTGAAACAGGCCTCTTAACAGACCGAGATATAATGTCCCTCAAGTATACCGCTAGATTGTACGTAGGACTGCCAATAGAGGATACAATAAGTCGCAATGGAAAGTCTTTTTTATGCACCTTTGGTAGGCCATATATTCTAGGAAGATTCCCATTACTGCAAGCCAAACGCTTGAAGGTCATTTCATCAATTATATCGTTTTGTCGCCATGATCGCATTAAAGAGTTTAAGTTATTAGTCAATTTTTTTAAAGGATCTTTATCAAGCTTCTTATAAGTACTAGTGTCCGCAAGTACAGATGTCATATTATTTATATAATCAATTCTGTTCAAAACGACCGTGATCTGACCCTTGTCGGCCTTTGTGACAAATAAGTCTTTGTTATTTTTAAGGAATCTATCACATTGTTGGTATTGAAAGCGAATTACGTTATCAATATATTTTGGATGTTTTTTGCTATGCAAAAATTTTTTAATAGAGTTTACAAATCCATTTTTTATAGTTTCCTTAACATCAAAAAACATGAAAGTAATTATTCGGTGATTAGTAAACATAGATCGTCGCTTAATCATGATTTCGATTGGTCTAATGTATCGATCCTACATAATGAAGCTAACTTGAAAAAGAGAGAAATAAGCGAAATGATTTTTATTAAAAAGCAAAAGAATTCTATAAATTCGCAAAGGGACACGGAAAATTTAAATTCAATTTATGACACTATTCTCAAATTATTTTAGTCCCATCCAACGCATTTTTTAATTATATTTTTAATTAAAATTACCTTTAATTATTCAATTTTAATATTACTTATAATTCTTTCGATACATATCCTATTATGGGTTTATAGAGTCCTTTAGCTTTATTATTGTAATTGTGTTTATTTCTATTTTAATTATTTGACTTTTAATGCTCTCAAAACAATGTCTCTGACTTACTGTTAGTTATACACGTCAAAAATAAACACCATATCTCAGTTTGATACTGACTATGATTCTGTCAATTTTAACTCACATTCTAACATAACATCATGTGCGTATAGGGTTTACCACGTTACATTAAAGAATAGGTATTACTAATTACAATATTACTATTATAAATCAAAAGTGTTATCTAAATGTATTAACGACTCTGTATTGTGATCAATTTTTGTAGCCTGAAGAGGACCCAATTTAGGGTCGAAACGTCGTAATAAAAGAATTATTGCTTTAGCCAGTGTTGGTCAATAAAATACTCTTAACCTTGATATTATAAATTATTTATAATTATTTATTAATAATAATTAATAATTATATAATAATTTTTAATATATATATATTTAAATATTAAAAAAGTTACATTTTCAAATTTATATATCTGTATTTTTATAAAAATGCCAAGACGTAGAATAGAACGAAATTTAGAAGAAAAAGAAAAGTTAAAACAACAACGTCGTGAAAAAAAAGCTGATAATCAACGTCAGCGTCGACAAGCTATAAAAGCAAAAAATAATGATAGTAGTTTACAAAACAAAATTAATCAAGGATATAATATTATTGATCTTGCAAGTGTTAGTGAAATACATAATAATCGTGCAGCAACACATGCTATTTCATTACATCAAAAACATACAGAATATTAATATCAATATCGATTACGGAAAAAAAAAACAGCCACAGTTAAATATAAATAATATAACATTAGTGGATAATATAGAAGAATATTATATTGGTTCTATGGATGTATGTTGTATTCATTGTAATGCAAAACATTTCGCCGCTGAAAAAATATCTAATAAAGGAAATTCATTTCATGATTGTTGTAATCATGGTGCAATATATCTTCAGCCATTACCTAAATTTCCTCAATTTCTTTATGTTCAATGGAACTCATGTGAAATCTAATAATTTTTTTCAACATATTCGTAGTTATAATAGTTCATTTTCATTTGCATCATTTAACGCCAATTTAATTAACTTTGAAGATAGACGACCTGGTCCATATTGTTTTAAGATACAAGGGCAGATTTATTATCGAATTAATACAGCATTATATGCTGCAGAAAATGAAACTCCTACTTATGGTCAACTTTTTATTGTGGATTCAAATGAAGCGATAAATTATCGTCTTAATCAGAATTCACATATGAATATTGAAATTTTACAAAATCTTGAATGTATAATGCGAAATAATAATATATTTGCACAGTCATATCAAATGATGGGTGAAGAACTAGAAAATCAACGGCAATTAGCAATAGAATCAGGTCAATCGTTACCAGAATTACAATTATTATTTACTTTAAAACCAGGAATGGATCGACGTCGATATAATTTTCAAAAAACTAATGAAGTTGCTGCTATTTTTTCTACAACTGCTGATGGAGAAATTCCAGAATCCTACGTTACAATACGTAATAAAAATACTAAAACTTTGGAAAAAGTTAGTATTATGGATCCTAATGTTGAACCATGGATATATCCATTGTTTTATCCATATGGTACTCAAGGATGGCATCGTCATTTAACAAAATTAAATAGTAATAAACGAATAACTAGAGGACAATATATTAAATATCGCATGGCTATTCGTAATGAATTTAATGTTTTTATATTAGGTCGTCGCCTATTTCAACAGTGGCTCGTAGATAGTTATATAAAAATGGAAAAAGATAGAATTGATTATTGCAAAGCTCATCAAAAAGAATTACGTATTGAAACATATCAAGGTTTAAGAGATTATCTACAAACTACAGCAAATAACTTAAATGGTCGTGTTGGAAAAATGGTTATACTTCCATCTACGTTTACTGGATCACCACGTAATATGTTACAACATTATCAAGATGCTATGGCAATTGTTAGTAAATTTGGTAACCCAGATCTTTTTATTACTATGACTTGCAATCCAAAATGGCGTGAAATTGAGGAAAATCTTTTGTCTGGTCAACAAGCTTGTGATAGACCTGACATATGTGCTCATGTTTTTAATATTAAAAAGGATTATTTAATTGATTTGATTGTTAAGCAAAAGTTTTTTGGTGAAGTAGCAGCGTTTGTGTACGTTATTGAATTTCAAAAACGTGGATTGCCACATGTTCATATACTGATTACATTAAAATATAATTTTAAAATAACTCCACAGATCGTTGATAAATTTCTTTCTGCTGAAATTCCTGATTCATGTGAAAATCGAATCTTACATGATATAGTTATGAAACATATGATTCATGGACCTTGTGGTGATTGGTGTTTGGTAGATGGAAAATGTTCGAAACATTATCCGAAACCTTATTTGGAAGAGACTAGAATGGATGAAGATGCTTATCCTTATTATCGTCGACGAAATAATGGTAAAACTTTTGAACGTCCTGGTGGATATATAGTTGATAATCGTTATGTTGTTCCATATTGTCCTATTTTATCGATTATATTTAATTGTCATATTAATGTTGAGGTAGTTTCAAGTATTAAATCAGTTAAATATTTGTATAAATATATTTATAAAGGACATGATGTTGCTGCTATAACTATTGAACCAATAACAGAAAATGTAATTATTGATCATGATGAGATACATAATTATATCGAAGCTCGTTATGTTGGACCTGTAGAAGTTACTTGGCGTATTCTTGGTAAAAAATTACAGGATAAAAGTCATAGTATAATACGTTTGCCAGTCCATCTTCCTAATGAACATAATATTATAATTGAAAATGAAATTACTGAAGACGCAATGACTGTTGCTTTAAATCAAGTTACTATGTTAATAGATTACTTCTCATTGAATTTACGTGATGAAGAAGCAAGATTATATTTATATGTAGAAATTCCATGCTATTATACATTTAAAAAAGAGAAAATTAATAATAGAAATATATCAAAACGCAAAAGTCATTATAATTGCGTAGGACGAATGTATTCCGTTAGTCCAACACAAACAGAATTATTTCATTTACGATTATTATTACTCACAATAAAGGGGGCTACAAGTTTTAATGATTTAAGAACTGTAAATGGACAACTTTATCAATCGTTTGCAGCTGCATGTTTGGCTTTAGGTTTGATAGAAGATGATGATGAATGGAAACAAGCTATGAATGAAGTTGTTGGATGGATGATGCCAGGACAACTTCGTAGATTATTTGCACGTATATTATTACATTGTCAACCATTACATCCAAAAGAGTTATGGGAAGATTTTAAAGTAGCACTGTCTGAGGATTACTGTCAACATTTTGGTATCTTACAAGGACAAGAGAAAGCATATATGCAGATTAATAGTATACTTTGTGTTGAAGGTAAAAGTTTTGCTGATTTCCCACAAATGAACCAATTGACAGAAAATAACAAAGAAAATGATTATACAAGTCTTGAACAATCTATGGAAATTGGTACTAAACAATATAAACAGTTAAATGAGAAGCAAAAAGAAATAGTTGATCTTGTATTAAATAAATTAGATAATAATAATAATAATAATAATAATAGTTTTTATATCGATGGTCCGGGTGGATCAGGTAAAACTTTTATTTATATAACTATTTATCATTTAGCTAAAATTAGAAATAAACACGTATGTACGATGGCTTTTACTGGTATTGCAGCTACGTTACTGCCTGCTGGAAAAACGGTGCATAAAACATTTGGATTGCCGGTTCCGTTATTTGCTGATTCATCCTCTTCTATTAAAATCCAATCAAAGGAAGCTCAGTATTTGAAAGAAATAGATATTTATATTTGGGATGAAGCACCAATGGCACCACGATATGCTTTAGAAATTATGGATCGAACATTGCGCGATATTATGAATAATGATTTACCATTTGGCGGAAAAATTGTTTTATTGGGTGGTGATTTCAGACAACTTTTACCTATTAAAATTCGTGGTACTCGAAGTGAAGTTGTAAATCTTTCTATCAAGTTTAGTTCTGTTTGGAAATATTTCATAAACTATTCTTTAAAAGAAAATATGCGAGTTTTTCCGGAAGAAATTGAATTTGCAAAATATCTATTGGATATGGGAGATGGTCTATTAAATGATTCCAATGATAATATACAAATTCCTGAATGTTGTATAGCACCTATTTATGTTGATATTGTAGAAGATATTTTTGGTGATGTAATACGAAAAAAGGAATTTAACAAAATGGCAAAATGTGCAATACTTTCTGCAAGAAATATTGATGTAGATGAAATCAATAAAAAAGTTGTAGAATTATTAGATATAATTAATGAACGAATTTATACAAGTATAGATAGTACTGTAAATTGTGGTGATAATGGTGACATTGGTGAAGCTTTGTTACCAGAGTATTTAAATAGTTGCCTTCAAATTTTCCTCCTCATGAATTACGTTTAAGACTAAATTGTATCATTATGTTAATTAGAAATCTTAGTATCAATGAAGGTCTTTGCAATGGTACTAGATTAATGGTTATAGAACTTGCAAATCATTTATTAAAGTGTAAAATTTTAACAGGTGACAAAGCAGGAGATATTGTTTTTTTAAATCGTATAACATTATATTGCGAAAATATATATCCTTTTACTTTTTCTAGAAGACAATTTCCAATAAAATTAGCTTTTGCTATGACAATTAATAAATCACAAGGACAGACATTTGATAGAGTAGGAATAGATCTTCGCAAAGATGTTTTTAATCATGGGCAACTTTATGTTGCTTTCTCACGAGTTCGTTCTTGGCATGCATTAAAGATTTTTCTTGGTAATCAAAGAGATGATGCTCGTGTTAAAAATTATGTATATAAAGAAATATATTTCTAAATTTTTGTATGTTAAATTATTATATAATATTTTGTTATAAATATTTCTATTTAATTCAATTTTACATTACAAAAATTATATATATAATAAATAATTAAAAAATTAAAAATTTTTTTATTTAAATTAAACTAATGATAAAATTTTAAATAAATATGGAAAAGAATTATACATATAAATATAAAAATATAAATATAAAATAACATATATTATAAATAACATATATATATATATGTATATACATATATATACATATTATATATATTATAAATATATATATATATACAGGGTGTTTCAGAACCTCCGTACAATACTTCATGAGCGTGTTTTAGAGTGAAATAGAGTAAAAAATTCTAACACAAAAATGTTGAGGCTGCAGTAGTTTTTGAGATATAAGCGATTGATATGGCATAGAACTCGCGCGCTCACGCCCGTAACTACACATATACGTGTACCGATCTGTCATCTGTTATTGATTTTTTCAAGTCAGTGCAATATTGATTTTTCGGTACAGCTGATTTTATTTTGTCGTTTTCTGTGTATGTACGTATATACATGTATATTACGCGTATGTAAATACATCGTACATTATCACGATAAGCTAATATTAACAAATTATAAATATTATAAACCTTATAAATCTCGATAGAAAATATGTAAATCTTAAATAATTTAATTAATAATTAAAAACTAAGTTATTATAATAATTATTATAATAATTATTATTAAATAATAATATAAATAATAAATCGATAGACAGAGTCAGGCGCAGAAATAAGAACGTGAAATAATATTTTGATAAATAATTTATTTTAATATTTTTTGAACGTTTCGATCAATAGTTTGACCATCTTCAGCAAAATTGAATACAAAAAATTATATTGAAATCGGTGAAAATAAAAAATAAAATTATAACCGTCTGCGATTTTATTTTTTATTCATTTTAATTGATTTATTTAATATTTAATATTTTGCATTTAATTTTGATGAAAATTATCAAAATAATAACCGAAATGTTTAAAGAATATTGAAATAAACTATTTGTCAAAATATTATTTTACGTTCTTATTTCTGCGCCTGACTGTCTACCCATTTATTATTTACATTATTATTTAATAATTATTATTATAATAATTATTATAACAACTTAGTTTTTAATTATTAATTAAATTATTTAAGATTTACATATTTTCTATTGAGATTTATAAGGTTTATAATATTTATAATTTGTTAATATTAGCTTATCGTGATAATGTACGATGTATTTACATATGCGTAATATACATGTACATATATACATACACAAAAAACGACAAAATAAAATCAGCTGTACCGAAAAATCAATATCACATTGACTTGAAAAAAATCAATAACAGATGACAAATCGGTACGTGTATGTGTAGTTACGGGCCTGAGCGCGCGAGTTCTATGCCATATTATTGACAAACTTTGATCGCTTATATCTCAAAAACTACTGTAGCTTCAACATTTTTGTATTAGAATTTTTTACTCTATTTCACCTCTAGAACACGCTCGTGAAGTATTATACGGAGGTTCTAAAATACCCTGTATAAATATAAAAATATAAATATTATATTATATATTTTTTGTTAATGGTTAAAGATTTGAGATATATTTTACAATTGTATAAATATGTAAGTAAAATTTTTCTAAAAAAATATTTTTAGTTAGATATATAAAATAATAAAATTAATGATGTCTATTTTTTAATTAATGATATTAAAAACAGAAGTAATTTATAACTTTAAGCATAATTGTTTGCAAATATTAAAAATTTTCGTTTAAATAATCTAAAAATTCTTATAAATATACTTATGTATATATACATATCATAGTTGCAAGAAATTTTAATGTATTCTGTGGGCCTGAACACAAAGATTGTCGTAGTCGTTTCTGATAGAATCGTATAAACGTAAGTGTCGTATTCATAATTGTATACATGTTCTAATAAATACGGCTTACGTTTACATAAATAATTGTGCGTTGACTTTTACGTTTACGATTGTCAGAAACGATTATGATAATCTTTGTGCTCAAGCCCATATTATAACTGTGATATGTGTATTAAAGAAAGTTAATCAAAATTAAGTATATGTATTAGGATTAACCTATATACCTATATGCATACACACACACACACACACACACACACACACACACACACACACACACACATACACATACGCACGCTCGCACGCACGCACACACAATGTATGTATGCATGGATAGAATGTATGTATATGCAACTTCTTAGAATAAATTTATATATATATATATATGTATATGTATATATATATATGTGTGTGTGTGTGGGTGTGTGTTTATGTGTATTATAAGTATGTATATAAATATTTATATTGAATTTTTTATAAGCCATTTAGTTTACGGATATCGATATTTCGCAGTCGAGTTACGTGACGTAATCGAATATAATATTTTAATGTTGCTAGGTGAATGAATTGCTATGTAAATAAATAATAAAAGTTGAATGTCGAATTAATATTGATTTTCATTAGAAGACATACAATACAAAATTGGCAATCGTTTGCAGAAAACCGTAAGATAAAGATTGTGAAAGATTTTGAGGAAGAAGAATTTTATATAAGGTATTAATAATAATCTCTTTTTTTAAATAATTGTTTCCTAAAAATTATTTACTCTTTATATTTATTTAATATTTTATATATATTTAATTACATTCTTTCTATCTTTCTTTTTTCAATATATGTTAATATACATTTCTTACATTTCTTACGTGAGCGATACTTTATACGATTGTATTTGATGATGAATAATATTATATATGAATTATAATAAGACTAATGAAGTATAATTGTATCATATAATTTAAAAAATGTGTTTTTTAATATTTTCTTATATCATTTTCATTAAACCATATAATGTTTATTCTTTACTATATTACATACTACATATTTTTTTATAATTATTATTATTATTATTTTCTTTTCTATTGTTCAGTAATCTATCTCAGTAATTTCTTTTGTTCAGTAATTTTAAGATTCTTTAAAAATCTTAATATAATTTTTTAAAACTTTGTAGATCATAAATACAATTTTAATAAGAATATTATAATATTGAAAAAAAGGAATTATTAAGAATGAATCAAGAAACAGATAATTCATCACAAAGTGAACAATTGGACGGAACACAAATTTCAACTTCTAATAAAGTATTGAACAATAAGCAAATCTTTGATTCAACTGATAATGAGTGAGTATTAGAAATTCATTTAATTCTTTGTAAGAAAAACTAAAAATGAAAATTTTTTGTTACAAATAATTTATTTTTTCTATTACTATTAATTTTTTAATTTATTATTATATTGTTAATTTTTATGTGTACAATTTTCATTTTTTTTACATTTATTTGTTACTTTTTTCGTAGATTATAAAAACTTATTTAAATATTACTATAAAAATATTTGATTAAATATTTAATTATATAAATAAATTTATTTAAATAATTAATAATATAATTTAATTTAATAAAGATTATAAATTATTAATTTATGAATTATAACGTCAAAATAATCAATAAGATATTGTTTATTCTTTTTTTAGATGTTTTTTTATTCTAAGAATGTTTTCTTTCCTTTTTTGCAAATAATTTTGTACATAAAAATTGACATATAAAAGTATTACAAGAATTAAGAATTTTACAGGCTCCTTGATAATAAATATAAACTTGAAAATAAACGGGCTATAGGAGCCGAATGCGGATGTTATTGCGTCAGATAGCGAAAATTTAATTTTTCCGCTATAACTAATAATTGTGCACGAGGCACAAAATTTTGCTTGGTACTTTTGTCAATCATATAGGAATTAAAATCTCGAATTGAGATTTATTCCTAAATTAAGTCTTGGCAAAAGTACCAAGCAAAATTTCGTGCCTCGTGCACAATTATTAGTTATAGCTGAAAAATTAAATTTTCGCTATCTGACGCAGTAACATCTGCGTTCGATTCCTATAGCCCGTTTATTTTCAAGTTTATATTTAAAAGTATTACAATATAATATTGATTTTTATATAATAATATTAATTTTATATAATATAATTTATAATATAACAATATTTATTTTTATAATAATATTTATATAATATAATAATATTTATTTATTATATAATATCATATAAAATTAAATTAATTTCAGAGTAATTAAGTTTAAAATGTAATTTAATTCAAAATCAAGTCTTGAAAAATAATTTATATAAATAGTTTTCTATCTTTAAACATCAATCTTGTAAAATAATTTTAAATAGTTTTTTTATAAAGTTAATATTTTTGGTTGAAAATAGTTTACTTTTGATGTACAAATATATATATATATATATATATATATATATAACATTTAAAAAAGTTATAAAGCTAAAATTAAGAAAGAAAGAAAAAACAAAGGAAAAAAATTAAGTTGTCTGTAATAAAAATAATGAAAAAAATAACATAGTAATTTAATGAAGAAATATGTAGATTTATGAAAATGATAAAAATATTTATAATAAAATTACACAAATTATATAATAATAAATATAAATGTATGTTAGTCTTATAATTCCTCAATGAACATTAACTACATTTACAATAATAAATTAGCTGTTTTAAACATAATTATATATAAACAAAAATAATTTTTTCTGTCTATAGAATATATGTAGTTGTTCACATTAAAAATATTGTTTGTAATTGTATTTTAAATATTTTTAAAATCTTTTTTATTATTTCTTACGACATAGAAGCCGTTCTGCTATTTCATTATAATAGTAATAAATAATGTTAACAACTTAGTAGCTGTATATATTTTTTAAGTTTTATATAAATAATGAAAATAAAAAGTTTTTACAAATTATTATATGGAATAATGATATTAAAAATGTAAAACCTAATATAAAATTAAATTATTATTAATTATTCAAAATTATTTTAATTAATTTTCTTAAAGATTTCCTTTATAATCTTTATTAAATAACACATTATTTATTCTTTATTAAATTGTATATTATATATTTTAAATTGGAATATATATTATATATTTTTTCTAAATAATAATTATTATTATCTTATTCTCTTTTTGCGTTTTTCCTTTCTTTGTTAATTTTAGATTAATTCTTTTAAATGTTACTATAAATTTTTGAAACTTTGTAGATAATAATTATATTTTTTTAATAGTGAAAGTGATATGTTGAATAATTCGGAATTTTCTGAAGAAATAGATTCTTTAACAGAATCTGACCTGTTGGATGGAATGGATGTTGTATCTACTAACGAAGATACTAACATAGATAATAATATAAATACTTTAAGAGAATTTGAACAATTGGACGGAATGGAATTTTTATCTACTAATGAAGCATTCAATGATATACAAATCTTTGACTCGACCGTGTGAGTGTTAAAATTTCATTAATTTTTTCCCAATTAGAATTTAAAATAAAAATTTGTTATAAATTTTTTCTATTATTAATTTATTTTGTTTCTATTATTATATTTCTTTATTTTAATTTTTAAGATAAATTGTGCAGAAAAATCATCTTAGATATAAAATAATAATTTTTATATTCATAAGTTCTATTTTTTGTACTTATTTATTTTTTCCTTAAATTTTTATAAACTTATAACTTATTTAATTATTTTTATAATAATTAAGTTCATGCATATTTTAATTTCTCTTATTGTTCTATTTATAACAGTATTAAATAGAGCGTAAAATTATTTTTTCTTACAAGACGTAATAGTTTATATTAAAAATATTATTTATAATTATACTGAATACTTTTCTATTTTCTTATTAATTCAATAGTGAAATAGTAGGATATGTAGACAGCATAGAAGCGCCGCGATATTTTGGCGATAAAAAGCAATATAAAATTTTTATTTAAATAATGCTAATGGAAAACGTGTGCAAGTTATAGTATGGAATAATGATATTGAATATATAACACCTCACGTAAAATTAAATTATGTAAGTAATTGTTGGTTTTTCTTTCTCTTTTCTTCTATATATTATTATTTGTATTAACTATGTACAAAATTTTATTATTTATTATTTATATAAATTATATACACTATGCAAAACAATTAGGAGATCACTTTGAAATTTGCAAATTTTACCGATTTTTAAGAAGCTACGAGGGATTGTAGGACAATATTTCTGAGTATGTTTGAATGGGTAAAATCTCGATTTTAAGGTGAATAAGGTTACATTGTCCGCATCAAATTATTTTTCTTGTGAGGGCTAAAATTAGACCGTAAAAAACTTGAGAAATTTCATGACTTTGTAATCGACCATGGAAAAAATGTAGATTAAACCAAAAATGCTGTCATATTAGCTTTAAAGTAGGAAATTTTTCTTTTAAAATAGTGTAAAAAACATTACTTTATTATACCTAGGAGCCGAGCTGTCGGATTTCATATTCATTCTTACATTTTGCAAGATATTCGAATATTCGCGTTATCTGATGTGTACCACAGAGAAATTGTTCGGTTAAATTTTGCACATTATTTGTATAGTGTATGCAATGAGTCCATATAAATAATGTGTAAAATTCGATTGGGCAACTTCTTTGTGATGCACATTGGATAATGCAAATACCGGTGGTATTACTAAAAATTTTGCAAAATGTAGGAGTAATTATGAAATCCAATAGCTCGGTTTCTAGATATATAGTAAAGCAATGTTTCTTGCGCTATTTTAAGGGAAAGTTTTCCATTTTAATGCTAATGTGGTGGCATTTTTGGCTCCATCTTTATTTTTTTCATGGATGGTTACAAAGTCATAAAATTTCCACAAATTTTTCACAATTTGATTTTGGCCCTCACGAGAAAAATAGTTTGATGAGGCGGATAATGCAACTTTACCCACTTTAAAATCGAGGCTTGATTCATTCAAAGAAATATTGTCCTACAATCCCCTTAAGCTAAGATATGGTTTCTTAAAAATCGGCAAAATTTGCATGTTTTAAAATAATCCCCTTATTATTTTGCTTAGAGTATCACTTTAAATTTTTAAAATGGAACCCCTTGCTTTTTATTGCATATTCTTTTAGCCCTTCTTCAAAGCTTTTCAAAACATTATAATTTAATTTTATTTTAAATAAACTGTTTCGAAATTATCAAGCTTTTTGTGATAAAATGTCTAGCTCATGAAGACAAGATTGGAAAATAATCCAGCCAATAAAGACAAGATCAGCATGATCAGAAGGTGACCCAACCAATGAAGGCAAGATCGACATGATCAAAAGGTGATCCAGCCAATGAAGTCAAGAATTTCATTCTGCCTTACGATTTTATCTTCATGAGCTAGACATCTTACCACAAAAGTCAATAACTTCGACATGGTTTATTTAAAATAAATTAAATTATAGTGTTATGAAAAACTCTGAAGAAGGGCTATAAGAATATACAATAAAAAATATGGGGTTCCATTTAAAAAATTCAAGGTAATTTTGTCCTGACCTTACGACGCTATCCAAGATCAAACTGATCCGATCGGTAAATAGATCTTTTTAAACCCTACAATTTTTATTTGACATAATTTTCTGTAAAACTTATATTTTTCAAGATATTTCGGGGTTCCGACCTTTTTTCCACAACCTGTATATATATATATATATATATATATATATGTGTGTGTGTGTGTGTGTGTGTGTGTGTGTGTGTGTGTGTGTGTATGTATGTGTGTGTGTGTGTGTATTTAAATTATATATATTTTAAAAATAACATTTTATTTAATTATGCATATTATGAAAATAACATTTCATTAATTGAAATAGCATTATATGAAATATTTAGGTATAAAAAGTTAATTAAATATTTTGGTGTGCGTTTGTGTGTATGTAATGTATGTGTGCGTGCAAGCATATATATGTGAGTAAATTTTTAGCGTTTTATATAAATCAATATTATTATATTCTTAATTACATGAAATTTTGTTATATATATAAAAGATTATTCATCTTGATGGCGTACAAGCGCGGATTCCAAAAATTGCCCGTTTTAATAATGGCAATGTGCCTTATGAGCTGCAAGTTCAATCTAACACCATTATTTCAAATTTGGGTAAATATAATCCATTAAGTTCATTGGATAAACAGCCAGAATATGTAAAATTTTGTGATGTTATCAATAAATCAACACGTGTTGGTAAGTTTTGCGATTGTTTATATAAATAGGTAAATATACAAAATGTCCCATCAAAAGTAGCTACTCCGTCTTATTTTTAAAATTAAAGTAGATAACAATAAATATAGCAATAAATTACAATACATAATAAATATATAAATATAAATAATATACAATATAAATACGATATATAATATAATGTAAATATTTTACACATTATATAAGTTTTATTAGCTTAAAATATTACAAGTGACGTTAACCTTTTCAATTTTGATTTTATTTATGACTAACTTATGATTTGTGCATTAGAGATTATTATGACCAAATGGCACTCGTCAATTTCTAATGCACGAGTTAAAAATTAGTCATATCGCAAGACCAAAAGTGTATAAGTAGATTGCTTCGAAGTTTGAAATTGATAAAACTTATACAATATGTTAAATATTTATATTAATATATACATCGTTACATTCCTTTCCAACAACGTTACAACTTTTATTATGTTAAAGTATCAATATTAATATAAAAAAATTATTCAAACCTTTTCGACTATTAATACAGATAA
The DNA here is from genome assembly GCF_030444845.1 of Prenolepis imparis. Taxonomy (NCBI): domain Eukaryota; kingdom Metazoa; phylum Arthropoda; class Insecta; order Hymenoptera; family Formicidae; genus Prenolepis; species Prenolepis imparis. Next base: position 93,774 of record NW_028141254.1, read on the forward strand.
CTTTTGAACGAAATATGCTCACTATGCTCAAAATAAAGTAGATTCAATCTAAATTTATTTAATATACATATATTTATTATGATCTATTTCTTTTAGTTTGAAAAATAAAAGAAGATAACTACTTTTGATGGGATAGCCTATGTAAGATGTTCCAAGCTCATTGCATCTGTTAATGATACATTTTTTTAAACCATTGTTTTCGGAAATATTTCTTTAATGAAAATATCGAGTCAATAATAATTTTGAATTTATAAAACGAATGAAATAGCTTTACGCAAAATAAAGTTTGTGGAGTTAAAAGACTAATTAAACGATCCTTCAGTTATTTTGTTTAAAATATATTTCAATGAAATTTTGATTAATAGTTTAATTATAAAGATATATGAGGATAAAAATTGAAAACTTGCAAAAAAATAATCTTTTTTTCGATATTTTTGTTGAAGAAAAAGAGTGACCCTAAAAAAAGCCAAATTTTAGCCCATTTACCGGACCTCGAATTTCGAGTCAAATTGTCTTCTAATTTGAAGTTTATGATGACATATTACTCCTAGAAAAATTTCAAGTTGAGTCCGCTTCTCAAATCTTAAGGAATGAGAAGTCAAAGTAGGGTAAAAAATGATTGAAAAACAGGTGTCAGCGGACTTAATTAAAAGGTGTATCCATTTCGCGTCGAAGGATTTATCGTACTTTCCAAACTCTCATATTCTTCATATGTATCCATATACGTGTATAATATATAGCCCTTAATGGTACTGCTGGGCGGTTTTTGGCAATTTGACTTTTAAGTTACCTATACGGCGATTTGTTACCCCGTGAATATATTTTCAAACCTCAACATTTCTCTCCCACAAGTTCTTTCTTATATTCCAGTCAGAAGAGAAGAATTTTTTTGGCAATAATTGATTTTGACCTTGCAATAACCTTGAAACCCCATACATCATACAATACTAGATTGCGGATATATACATCACAGACATGAGAAATGCTGTCCTGAAGAGTTATTGTGGTGGATATTTGTTTATAGAGTACCCTTCCCATGAATATACACGTGTATACATTAGATGTCCTTTTTTCATGGATATATTATACACGTGTATGTGTACATATGAATATAGTTTGGAAAGTACGATAAATCCTTCGACGCGAAATGGATACACCTTTTAATTAAGTCCGCTGACACCCGTTTTTCAATCATTTTTTACCCTACTTTGACTTCTTATTCCTTAAAATGGGCTAATTTTGGGGTCACTCTTTTATCCAAAGAATCTCAAAAATCTAATATTGTAAGTGTGCTGTTTATATTGAAAGACTTGAAATAATATAATTTAAATTAATCAAAGAACTTTGTACAATCCTTAAGATTTTGGTGGAATTGGCTGTTTTTTTCTTATGTTGTAACTTATAACTTGTTGAACAAAAGATGTAATAGCCTTAAAACGAAATAATGGACAGTTATTGAGTTACAGCCAGTTAAACAACTCAAAAAATCCAAATTTTTTGTGTTTGTCTAGCTGTAAATTAATAACTGCATATTATTTAACTTTGAATCAATTTTTTGCAGCAGATCATAAGCTGATTTTGTCGAGATTCAATTTCATGTAGAATTTCATTATACAAGTTCGAAAAGTTAATACTACATTAAGTTTGATTGAAAGGCAAAATCAATTGATTTTCTCATATGTTGTAGCTTATGATCTGTTGAATAAAAAATGTAATTAATTGAAAACTAAATAATATGCAGTTTCTGATTTACAATCAATTAAACACGAAAAACTCGGATTTCTCGAGTTGTTTAACTGGCTATAGCTTAGGAACTGTCTATTATTTAACTTTCAGGCTATTACATTTTTTATTCAACAAGCCATAAACTACAATATATGCAAAAACTAGCTAATTTCAAAATCTACATTTTCCTAAGAATTGTGCTGGTCCTTTAAATTTTGTTTATTTTATTATGTTCATATAATGAATATCTCAATTATCGTACAATATTTTATTTTAATAATTATTTTCTTTTATAAATTATTATAAATATTTGTAATATTATTAAATATTTTTAAAATTGAAAATTTTAGTGTAAAAATTCCAAGATTATATTTTTTGAATTCAAGTTATGATAACTGGTAAATATACAAAATTCTTATGCCAACTAATTTCGTAATTTACATGATTTGAGATCTGTTATTGAGTTTTACAAGTTTTTTTATATATATTATTTTATTTTGTTTTTATATTTATGTTAATTAATTATTATAAAAATTAATAACAAATAATATATATGTTTGAATACAAATAATAATCATAAAAATTAGTATGTGAATGTTCACGCTGATCAATTTTGTGTAATATTATAATTTAAAAATTATTGTAATTTTGAATCAAAATTATATTAATATTTTTAACTTTATTATATAATTTACAGAAAGCAGTATTAACAATATTGTGTGATAATTGTAAAATACATTTTGCATATAATATATTTTATGTGTATACATATATATATTACATATAAATATATATTTTTTATAGTAACAGAAGGTTATATAAAATCAAATTTTGGACTAATATATATTAATAGTTTGAATAAAGAAATTGGCTGTGGTTCCATAACCGATGGACATTCAAAATTAGAAGTGCATATAATAAATTTTTATAACGAATATACTTTTTCAAAAGGCGACAAGGTTGAAATAATCGGCATGATGCAGAATATAGGTATAAACTATTTATATATTTATTATTATTAATTTTGTTAATCTTATTTTATTATTTTATTATGTTTATTATTATTTATTCTGTTAATCTATGAGTATAGTGATTACTTACGAAAGTTATCTATATTAAAGAACTAAAAAATGTACAAAATTTTTTTATAATAATATAGATACTTCGATATAATAAAAGTTATAGCGCTGTTTGTAACAAATGCAACGATGTATAATTTAATATTTAATATTAAATTAATATAAATATTGTAGATTTTATATGAGTTTTATTGACATGAAATATATCGTGGGTGACGTCTATTTTTTTATTTTTAATCATGCAATAGATTAACTTTGAATTTGTGCGTTAGAGATTATTATGGTTAAATGGCACCATGATATTTGTTAATTTCTAACGCACAAGTTAAAAGTTGGCTACACAAGTATCACAGAGTATCACAGAGTCGAAAAGATATTTCTCGCGATATTTCAAGTCTGTAAAATTTATATAATATGTAAAATATTTATATTAAATCATATATCATTGTTTTTGTTTCAAACATCGCTACAACATTACTATATCCACATTAATAAAAAAATTATGTTTACTACTCCGTTTGTTAATACAGATAGCTTTTGTAAGCAACTATACTCACAACAGAGTTTAATTTAAACTAATATATATTTATTATAATTTATCTCTTTTAGTTTAAAAGATAAAAAAGAGTGCTACTTTTGATGGGATATCTTATATATCGTGTAATTAATTAATTTGTTTCAATGTTTATACGTAATCATTCAAATAAGTTAAAAATTTATTTGATGAAAATTATTATTTTTTAAACGATTCATTTGATAATTAGAAAATTTTATATTTTAGTCTCTAGAATATTTTTAATATCAATTTTATTTTTTTAAATAAAGAATGATATATTTGTTTTTAAACTCTTGAGTACTCGCTGCGACCATATTGAATCGTGACGTCAGAAACGAGAAATAATACGTTGAGAACTTTAGATGTCATTTGTAGACAAAAAGATATTTCTCGATGAAATACCATTTGAAATAGTTTTGACATATTATTAAAATATCTCAAAAACCTATCCTTTTTCCTTGATAGTTAATTAATAACCGTAAAATGATGTAATATCAGATTTTGTCATGTGGAATGACTGCGCATGTGCAAAACAAGATAGATTAGGCCGCATATCATTGTCATTTTACTGCTGTTGATTGATTATAAAAGGAAAAGGATAGTTTTCGTTTTAATTTAAAAGTGTGTTAAAGTCGTTTAAAGTGTTATTTTATCGAAATAACTTTTTATCTAAAAATGGCATCTAAGAATTCTCAACGAGTGGTTTCTTGCTTTTGACATCACAATTTTAACATGGTCAATGAGGGCCCAGGAGCCTTAATAGAATTTTATAAAGAATTTAATGATAAATTCACCAATATGCAATAAAACATGAATTATAAATAATTGCTAATGAGATAATGTCAATTGTAATTTCTTTCTTAATAATTCTAAAAATAACATACAGATCTAAAAAAATTCATATACACATACACACATCCCGATAGTAATAAGATCAGATAAATAGATACTATTAAACTCTACATCTTTTGTATAAAACATATATTTCAAAAATGATTTGTTTTCGAGATATTTTACTGTTTCTATCCTTTTTCCTCTTTGTATATTTATATATACAATGTAATTTTATATAAATATATTTTTTGGATTTATATATTTTATTTTTATAATAATTGTGTAATGATTTTTACAGTTGATCCACCATATTTTGTAGTACAGAATTTAAAAGATATTATAAAAGTAGAAGGACATATGCCATTGGCATCATTATTAAAAGTTCATCATATTCTTAAAAAAAAGAAAATGGAAGAAAATTCATCTGAAGAGGTATAAATGTATCATTAAAAAAATTTATATTTATATTTATGTATATTTATATAAAAAAACCATTAAATATTTCTCTCATAAAATTAATATTTTTTACTTAACATAGTTTGATATTAATGTATAGAAATAATGTATACACATAAATATACGTAGATATGTATAAATATATTGTTTTCTTATTCTTACAGTATCAAAAGATAAAAAAAGTAAGAAAGAATGAGATTGCTGAATCAATAATTTAATTATTATTAATATTCTGAAATAATAATCTACTAATAATATTAGTAATATGAAAGTTAATACTGATTAGGAAATTTTATATTTATATTAAGTTAATTAATAATGTTAATTAAAAAAATTTTTTTATTGAAAATAATATTTATTGAAAACATATATATTAATATTTAGTTATAATTAAATAATTAAATAATTAAGTAATTAAATAATTGTAGTAATTAAGTAATAAAATAATTAAGTAATTGTATTTCAATATTATCTATGTAAATCTTTATAGAAAATTGTAAACAAAAATAAATATTTTAAAACTAAAAAATGTATATTATGCTTAATTATTAACTTTGTTTAATTATTAGCTTCCTATAAAAATAAAAAGTCGTATGATTCTTACAAATTGGTATTATATGTCGTAAAACTATTATTATCATAAAAATCATAGTTTTTTTTAATAATATTATAGTGTGAGTTAAGGAGTATAATATACTTAAAATATTTAAAATATAATTCAAAGATATTCAAGCAATTCATGGCGTAAGTAATTTTATATATCATTAAATATAATTTAATATAAATTAAAGTTTTTATTAAAAATTAGTTTATAATTTGAAACTTTGATTAAATAAATTTTTAAATTATTGTATGTATAACAAAGAAAATTTAAATCATATAAGTTAAATGTCCCACCTTATATATTATATCCCCGTTAAATAAAAATATAAAACAGTTATATGATATGTTATCGATATCGATATCTCGCAATCGATTTACATGACATATTCAACTGTAATATTAAGGCTATAGCACACACTTTCCGTAACCATAAACATAACCGTAACATAAGGATTTGACCAATCGCGTTGGTTAATTCATTTGACATGCAACCAATGTCAAATGAATCAACGCGATTGGTCAAATCCTTATGTTACGGTTATGTTTACGGTTACGGAAAGTGTGTGCTATAGCCTTTAGAATGTTGTTATGTGATCCCTGAATTGTTATGTAAATAAATAATAAAAATTGAATGTCGAATTAATATTGATTTTCATTATATAGAAGAAATACAAAAGAGACAGTCGTTCGCAGAAGATTATACAATAAAGATTGTGTAAAATTTAAGGAAGAATTATATATAAGGTACTTTTTTATATATTATATATATATTTAATACTCTTATATTATTATATATACTTAATACTCTTTTTTAAAATAATTGTTTCCTAAAACTTATTTATACTTCACATATTATAATAATTTATATTATATATATATTCAATTTTATTCTTTCTTTTGTTTTTTTAATATATGTTATATACATTTCTTTCTTATAATAATTTTCATTAAATCACATATTATTTATTTTTTACTAAATTATAGATTATACCTTATTTTTTTTGTAATTATCATTATTATAATTTTCTTCTTCTCTTTTACTGTTTTTCCTTCCTTCGTTAATTTCAAGGATAATTTTTTCAAATCCTAATATAATTTTTTGAAATTTTGTAGATAATAAATACAATTTGAATTAAGAATACTTGAATATCAAATAATTTTCAAGAATGTATCAAGAAGCTGAAAATTCGTTGGAAAGTAAACAATTAAATGGGATACAATTCTTAACTTCCAATGAAGTATTGGATAATATACAAATCTTTGACTCGACTGTGTGAGTATTTAAATTTCATTTAATTCTTTTTAAGTAAAGTTTAAAATAAAAATTTTTTGTTACGAATAATTTATTTTTTCTATTATTATTAATTATTAAATTTATTATTATAGTCAACTTTTATGTGCACAATTTTCATTTTTTTCATACTTATTTGTTACTTTTTTCGTAAATATATAATTATATAAACTTGTTTAAATATTACTATAAAAATAATAGATTAAATATACAAATATATAATTATATAAATATATAAATAAATTCAATTAAATAATTAATTATATAATTTAATTTAATGAAAATTATAAATTATTATTTTTTGAATTATAATATCAATAAACAATCAATAAGATTGTTTACTCTTTTAAGACTTTTCTTTATTCTAAAAATGTTTTATTTCCTATTTCGCAAATAATCATATACATAAAAATTGATATGTAAAAGTATTACAATATATGTACATTATTTATATTAAAAATACTATTTATAAGTGTTTTGAATATTTTTAAGTTTTATTACTTCTATAGGGAAATAGTAGGATATGTAGACGGCATAGAAGCCTCTCGACACGTTGGCGATCAGCAACAATATCAAGTTTTTAAGTTTTACCTGAATAATGCTAATGGGAAGCGTGTTCAAATCATCGTATGGAATGATGATATTTTAAATGTTGAATCTTATATAAAATTAAATCATGTAAGCAATTTTTGTTTTTTAATTCCATTTTTTTATATAAAAAACATTATTTACAAAATATATATAAAAAGAAAATTAAAATAAAAATATCTGTAAAATTTTTAGTAAGTAAAACTGATATATATGTATGTGTACAGAATTAGGCATTTAACTTAACAAACTTGAATAACTCGAAAATAAATAATATTAGAAAAAAATGTTTTATACTAAAATTATGTTTTCAAAAGGGAAAGAAAACAACATTAGTTATTTTTAATTTGATGGACGTTTACAAAGTCATTTTAAGGTCAACTTAATTTTTTTAAATAGGATCAACCTAATTTTTTTTAGTTAAATCAATTCCATACAATATTTGACATAAAATGTTATAAGAGTAGAACAAGTGAATAGTTTGCGAGAAATTATATAAAGTTTGACATAATTTTAAATAAATTATGAAGTATCTCGTAAAATATTTATTTTCCGATGATCTTACATCAATATTTTCATGAACAAAATAATGAGAGGAATCAATTATTGTAAAGAAAACATATAGTTGTTTATGAAAAAAAAATGTAATTATTAGTTACAAATTATATACTTTTTCTTACAAACAACTATGTGTTTTCTTTACATTAATAGATTCCTCTCATTATTTTGTACATAAAAGTATAGAGGTAAGATCAAGAATAATTAATATTTTACAAGATATTTTTTATAGTTTATGTAAAGTTATATCATTTTAAAGTACAATATATCTCGTAAACTATTCACTTTTTAATCATCCTATTCTTATAACTATTTATGCCAAATATTGCAAGAAATCGATTTATATGAAAATATTATAGTAGTTCCATTTAAAAAAACATAGATAATTTTGAAATAATTTTGCAAACGTTAACCAAATAAAAAAAAAATAATGCTGTTTTCATTCCTTCTTGAAAACATACAAACTTTTGTATAAAATATTTTTAACAGCATTATTTATTTTTTATTTGGTGAACGTTTGCAAAATTATTTCAAAATTATCTATGTTTTTTTCAAAGGAACTACTATAATATTTATTGTAATATTTAATCAGTATAATATTTACTATAATATAATATATAATATATATATATATATACAATTTTTATATATATATATATATATATATACAATTTATATATATATATATACAATTTATATATATATATATACAATTTATATATATATATATATATATATATAATGTATTGAGTAATAAATTGATATTTGTGTACGCACATACACACACACACATACGTACGTATATACGTATATATGTGTATGCGTGTATGTATATGTGTGTATATGTATATATTATACATTTATATTATGTACATTTAGAAAAAAATAACATTTTCTTTTATTATTTAAAATAACAGTAGATGAGATTTAAGTACAAAATTAGTAGTACGTTTTTATGTTTATGTGTATGTAATATAAGCATGTATAAAAGCATGTGTTAGTGTATGTGTGTAAGTAAATTTTGATCATTTAATATAAATTTAATATAAATTAATATAAATTGATATGTACTTATAATTATATAATTATATAAAATTGTTTTATATATTTAACAGATTATTCATCTCGATGGTGTACAAGCACGAACACATAAAATTGCCCGTTTTAATAATGGGAATGTACCATATGAATTACAAATAAGATCCAACACCATAATTTCAAATTTGGGTAAATATAACCCATTAACTTCATCAGATATAGAACCAGAATATGTTAAATTTTGTGATGTTATCAATAAATCATCACGTGTTGGTAAGTTTTGCGATTGTTTATATAAATTGGTAAATATACAGAAGGTTCCACCAAAAAAAAATAAATATATAAATTACAAAAATAAATATAAATAACAAATATATAAATTATAATATATATTATATAAATGCAACGCTATATGTTATAATGTAATGTAAATATTTTACACATTATGAATTTTATTAATTTAAAATATTACAAGTGATGTCAACTTTTTCAATTTAGGTTCTATTTATGACTAATTTATGATTTGTGCATTAGAGATTATTATGATCAAATGACTTGTTAATTTCTAATGTACGAGTTAAAAGTTGGCCATATCGCAGAGCCAAAAGTGAAAAAGTAGACATTGAAAAGTAGATTTTACGATGTTTGAAATCGATAAAATTCATACAATATGTTAATATTTACATTAAATTATACACAGTTACTTTTATTAATTATATACATTTTTATTTCCAACAGCGTTACAATTTTTATTATGTTAAAGTATCCATATTAATATAAGAAATTATTTAAATCTTCCCAATCATTAATACAGATAACTTTTATAAGCAATCACTCATTTATTGAAAATAGAGTTTGGTTCGAATCATTTATTTGATATATATTTATTATAATCTATTTCTTTTAATTTAAAAAATAAAAGGGGGAAATTATTTTTGGTGGAACAGCCTGTATAAGATGTCTCAAGCTCATCACTGTTAATGATTTTTTAAATTATTATTTTTAGAAATAATATTTCTTTAATATTTTTAACGAATATATCAAGTCAACAATAAATTTTAAATTAATTTATTAAAATAAATAAAAGAATTTTACGCAAAATGAATTTTGTGAAGTTAAAAGATTAACAAAACTATTCTTCAGTTAATTTTGTGTGAAATATATGTTAATAAAATTTTGATTAAATAGTTAAGTTATAAAGATATAATGATAAAAATTGAAAAAAAAATCTTGCAAAAAATAATCCTTTTTTCGATATTTTCGTTGAGGAATTTTATCCAAAGGATCTAAAAAAATCTACTATTATAAATGTACTGTCATATTGATATAATATTTAAAATATATAATGTAATTTAAACTAATCAAAAGAGCCCATACAACTCCTAAGATTTTGGTAGAATGGACTGGTTTTTTAAATATATTGTAGTTATTGACCTGCTAAACAAAAATTGGAATAGCTTCAAAGCTAAATTATAGATAGTTACTCTGCTACAGCATGTTAATCGACTTAAAAAACCTAAGTTTTTCATGATTGACTGGCTGTTTAGTAACTGCATATTAAATAGCTTTGAACTAATTTTTTATTCAGCAGGTTATAAGTTATAACATATGGGAAAACTGATTTTACAAGGATTAATTTGATCTAAGATTTCATATAAGTTCGAAAGTCCACTAATCTTACATAAAATAGAATCTTAGTAAAATTAGTTAATTTTCTCATGTTGTAGCTTATAATCTGCTGAATAAAAAATGTAATTAGCTCAAAGCTAAAATAATATAAAATAAAAAATAATAGTTATTAATTTATAATTAGTCAAACACATTGTCGAAACATTGTCGAAACATTCAGGCTTTTCGATTTGTTTAACTATAGCTTACTGACTATAACTTACAAGGGACATGTCACAACTGTCCGGAACCGATTTGATTCTTCTTCAAATATGTTGTTAAATACACATTTTTTTATATGTGCGGATATTGAGTTTTAAGGGGTGAAACGCCCCTTTAAAGAAAAACGGTATTTTTCTTTAGGATCGAATATCTGGTAAACTATAAGAGGTAGAAAAAAAAGACGTACAACAAATTTTAATGGCTTGAAGAGTACTTTAAAGTTATATGAACAACATTTTTTTATTTTTATTTTTTTTTTAAATACCCCCATTACTTAATTTTTTTTTTCAAAATAAAAAAATTTTGTTCATATAACTTTAAAGTACTCTTCAAGCCATTAAAATTTGTTGTACGTCTTTTTTTTCAACCTCTTATAGTTTACTCTTATAGATATTCGATCCTAAAGAAAAATACCGTTTTTCTTTAAAGGGGTGTTTCACCCCTTAAAACTCAATATCCGCACATATAAAAAAATACGTGTCTTTTAGATTTGTGTATTTAACAACATATTTAAAGAAGAATCAAATCGGTTCCGGACAGTTGTGACATGTTCCTTGTTAGTAAATGTCCATTATTTAATTTTAAGTCTATTACATCTTTTGTTTAGTAGGTCATAAGATACAACATATGAAAAAACCAGTCAATTCCATCAAAATTCAAATTTCCCTAAGAATTGGTCGGGATCCTATAAATTTTATTTATTTCATTATATGTATATATACAATGAATATCTTTATTATCGTGCAATATTTTAATATATAATTTATTTTATAAATTATTTAAATATATTAAAAATTATTAAATTTTTTTTAAATTAAAATTTTAGTATAAAAATTCCAAGATCATATTTTTTTAATTCTAGCTATGATAATTAGTAACAATCGTACAAAATTCTTGTGTTAACTAATTTTGTAATTTACTTAATTTGAGATTTATTATTGATTTTTAAAAGTCGTATCGATTTTTATATATATTATTCTATTTTGATTTCATATTTATGTTAATTAATTATTATAAAAATTAATAACAAATAATATATATGTTTGAATACAAATAATAATCATAAAAACAAGCATGTGAGTTGTTCAAAATTGCGTTTATTAATTTTGTATAATTTTCTAATTTTAAAATTATTGTAATTTTAAATAAAATTCATTATTATTTTTAACTTGATTATAAAATCTATAAAAAGCAGTATTAACAATATTATGTGATAAATATACAATATATTTTGCATATACAGGGTGGAGAAAAAGTCCCTTAAAATATCTCAGAAAATACGCATTTTCGAAAAAAATATTTCAAACAAAAGTTGTAAGGCTTTAAGTAAAGCATTATATAGCAATATTATTATGACCTTAAAGATTGCTGTCAAGATCACGTGCAGGTCACTTTCAATTTCTTAAATGGAATTTCCTACTTTTTATTGCATATTCTTATAGCTCATCTTGAAAGCTTTCCAAAACACTATAACAAAATTATTTTTTATTAAGTATTTTCTGATTTATAAGGCTTGAAAGGTACAGTATTTTGACATAAAATATTTTGTAAAACATTCAGTTTTTGATAACCTTATCTTAATAATTTTTAACCTATTATAATTTTTGACCTATTTTAAAAGTGTGCTAAAACACTATAACAAAATTATTTTTTAATAAGTACTTTTCGAGTCATAAGGCTTAAAACGTACAGTATTTTGACTAAATATAAAATATTTTGTTGAACATTCTGTTTTTAATAATCTTACCTTAATATTTTTATGCACAGAATAATGAGACCAATCAATTGGTGTAAAGAAAACATAATTGTTTTAAAAAAGAAGTATTTATAATTTGCAAGAATTTTTTCAAAATTAATTATGTGTTTTCTTTATACCAATTGATTGATCTCATTATTCTGTGCATAAAAATATTAAGGTAAGATTATTAAAAACAGAATGTTCAACAAAATATTTTATATTTTATGTCCAAATACTGTACGTTTTAAGCCTTATAACTCAAAAAGTACTTATTGAAAAATAATTTTGTTATAGTGTTTTGGAAAGCTCTCAAGATGAACTACAAAAATATGCAATAAAAAGTAGGTTCCATTTAAAAAATTGAAAGTGACCTTTACGTGACCTTGACAGCACTCTTCAAGGTCATAATAATATTGCTATATAATGCTCCACTTAAAACCCTACAACTTTTGTCTGAAACATTTTATTCGAAAATATGTATTTTCTGAGATATTTCAGGGATCCGGGACTTTTTCCCCACCCTGTATATATGTATATATATATATATATATATATACATATTATATACATATATATTTTGTTTATATGTATATATACATATGTATATTTTTTTATAGTGGTAGAAGGCTATATAAAATCAAATTTTGGAGCAATATATAATAGTTTAAATAAACAAATTGGCTGTGGTTCGATAACCGATGGATATTCGAAATTAGAGGTGCATATAATGAATTTTAATAAAAATGAGAACATTTTCTTAAAAGGCAACAAGATTAAAATAATCGGCGTAATGCAAAATACAGGTATAAACTATTTATATTTATTATTATTAATTCTGTTAATTTTATTATTTTATTATATTTATCTATTATTATTTATTATTTATTATTATTATTTATTATTATTATACTTGCAATAAAGTTCAGTTTAAATTACTTAATATAATATGTATTTATTATAATTTCTCTTTTAGTTTTAAAATTAGAAGGGAGTACCACTTTTAATAGGACATCCTGTATACTGTGTAGTTAGTTTCAATATTAAAACGTAATCATTTAATTAAGTTAGAAATTTATTTGATAAAAATTATTTTGAACGATTTATTAATTATTTTAAACAATTTATTTAACAATTAAAAAAGTTTATATTTTGGTTGCTTATACATTTTTTTGGATTTATACATTTATATATTTTATTTTTATAATAATTGTTTAATAATTTTTACAGTTGATCTGCCATATTTTGTAGTACAAAATTTAAAAGATATTACAAAAGTAGAAGGACATATGCCATTGGCATCATTATTAAAGATTACTCGCATACTTAAAAAAAAAAAAATAGATGAAATGGATTCATCTGAAGAGGTATAAATGTATCATTTAAAAAATTTATATTTATATTTATATAATTTCTTTTTTATATGTATTTATTTTGAATATATACATACATGCTACGTGACAAACGCAAAAATATTGAAAAAATATTTATATTGTCAAAAATATTGATTGATACGTAAAAACTTTTTAAGGCTCCTTCTCGGCGACCATGTTGAAATCATGACGCCAGAGGCGAGAAAACACACGCTAAAAATTCTTAGATATCATCTTAAAATAGAAAAATATTTTGATAAAACAGCATTTCAGATGGCTTAACACACTCTTAAAAAACGTCGAAAACTATCCTGTTCCCTTTATAATCAATCAACAGCTATAAAATGACCATAATATGAGCTCAGTCCGTCTGATCTTTGCACATGCACAGTCATTCCACATGTCAAAGTCTGATATCCCGATCATTTTACGGTTGTTGATTGACTGTCAAGGGAAAAGAATAGTTTTTGACCTATTTCAAAAATGTACTAAAACCATCTGAAGTACTGTTTCATCGAAAAATTTTTTTATTTCGAAATGGCATCTAAGAATCTTTAATTGTATATTTTCTCGCCTCTGACGTCACAGTTTAACATGGCCGCGACGAGGATCCAGGAGTCTTAAAGATTTTCTTAAAAAATCATTAAATAACTCTCTTGCAAAATCAGTATTTTTGACGTAACATAGTTTGCTATTAATGTATAGAAATACATACTATGTATACATACATACATATATACATATATATACATATATATATATGTATACACACACACCCACACACACAGAGTGTCTTGAAAGGAAAGGTTAATCGATCAAGAGGTGAAAAAGAAGCATAAATAGAATACATTTTTTCGTATTCGCTATGATTTAGAAAATACAGAACTTTATAAGGAATGTATAAAAAGTGTTGAAATCTTTTCTTAATTTAATTTATTATAAAAAGTGTTGAAATCTCTTCTTAATTTAAAATATTTTGAATTATACTTATTAAAAAAGAATGTTTTACAAAAAATTATAGTTTTAAATAAAACATTAGATAGAAAAATATGATTTTGAAGTATTCTCAAGATCACGTAAAACTAATCTTGAAATTGTTTAATAGGAATTCTTACTTTTTATTTTTCTATGTAATGTTTCACTTAACACTCTACAATTTTTTTAAAAATACGTATTTTTAAAAATATTAGGGGATTTTAATATTTTTTATGTACCCCTATAAAACGCTGTATTTTCCAAATTATAGCAAATACGAAAAAAATTTTATTTATATTATATAATTAATGCTAATGCTCTTCTTTTAAGACAGCCAATATATGTGTGTGTGTGTGTGTGTGTGTGTGTGTGTGTGTGTGTGTGTGTGTGTGTGTGTGTGTGTGTGTGTGTGTGTGTGTGTGTGTGTGTGTGTGTGTGTGTGTGTGTGTGTGTAACAAATATGTACATATGTATATATATACATAATATATAAATCATTTTTTTATTCTTATAGTTTCAAAAGGCAAAAAAAAGTAAGCAAGATTGAGACTGCTGAATTAATAATTTAATCATTAATTTAATCATTAATATATTCCAAAATAATAATATAATATAATAATATAGTATAATAATAATATAATTAAAAGATTTAAAAAATTATAAATATTATTTATTAGACATTTTAATATATTTAGTTAAATAAATTAAGTAATTTAATAGACAGTTTAATTATTGAATAATTAAGTAATTTAATAAGTAGTTTCAGTTAATAAATAATTAAATAATTGTATTTTGTTATTATATATGTAAATCTTTGTAAAAAATTGTGTAAACAAAAATAAATATTTTAAAACTAAAAAATGTATATGTTGATTTATTTGTTTAATTATTAACCTTCTATGAAAATAAAATCGTCGTATGATTCTTACGAATTACTATTATATTGTGTAAAACTATTATTATTATATAATTTATTTAAATAAAATATAAACAGAATTTTTTTATAATTTATTTAAACAAAATGAAAATACAAAATAAATGCATTATTTTTCTACATAGTTTTCCGCTACAAAAATGAATATTTGCCAACGGAGAGAGAGAGTTGGACAATTTTATTTTCGTAGAAAGTAGAAGGACGCGTCTGCAGTCAATTGCGCATAAATTTCTTCACTTTCGTATCATTCTCAAAATGCTGTCTTGCTAATAGAAATTTTCTGTACACCATTTGAATATCTCTCATACAGTACTGACTCATTTTCGTGTAATTATCATTTGCGTGTCGTTCGAAGAAGTATTAGAAGAATAATGTTTATTATATGAAATATAATTATTTAAATTATTATATAAATAATAATTTTTTAAATAAATATTTATTGTAAAAGAGTAAATGGCGCGCGCTGCGCGCGCGCCTGTGTTGTTCTATATGCAATAAAAAATAGAGGTTTCCATTAAAAAATTTCAAGGTGTTCTTTACGTGACGACGATATTCAAGGTCATACTGATATTGTTATGTAATTTATTACTTGAAGTCCTGCAAATTTTGTTTAAAATATTTTTTTCTATCTTCCATATTTTCGGAGTTATTCAGGGGTTTCCATACTTTTTGAACACTCTGTATGTGTGTATATATATATATATATATATATATATATATATATATATATACACTCGTCAACAAAATTAACGCATATGTATTTTAAGTCAAAATTTCGCATAATTTCAAATAAGCATAACTCCGCTAAAAATGATCGGATTTGAAAAAATTTTTGTTCACTGTCAAGCTTGAAGTCTCTACTTTAAAAACCATTCGTCAGATTTTTAATTTATCCTCCTCCCCCGTACGCTACTGCTTCAAAAGTAAGGACGTGTTTTGTCTCTAAAAAATTGCGTACTTTGACGCACTCCACGGGGTGAAATAAATTTTTTTCGCAAATTTTATCATAACTATCGTAAAATGTGGACTTTTTACTACAAATTTTAAAAAAAAGCAAAGTTCGTACGATTTTTTTTCGCGGAGTTATTACCCATATGAAAGTTACCCATACATTTTTTCCATTTAATGACTCCAAACCCTCTCTGCTGTGTGTGTGTGTGTGTGTATGTGTGCGTGTGTGCGTGCGTATGCGTGCGTGCGTATGGTTACGCAATTTTTTAGAGACAAAACACGTCCTTACTTTTGAAGCAGTAGCGTACGGGGGAGGAGGATAAATTAAAAATCTGACGAATGGTTTTTAAAGTAGAGACTTCAAGCTTGACAGTGAAAAAAAAATTTTCAAATCCGATCATTTTTAGTGGAGTTATGCTTATTTGAAATTATGCGAAATTTTGACTTAAAATACATATGCGTTAATTTTGTTGACGAGTATATATACACACAAGCTGAGGACAAAGAATATAAACTCTGGAAAATCTAGAAAAATATAAGTTTTACAGAAAAGTTTTTCGGACAGAAGTTGTAGAGTTTATGAAGATCTAATTACAGATCTTATTATTTTAACCTTGGATGACGTTGGCATAGTCAGGACAAGATCATCTTGAATTTTTTGAATGTTTACTATATATTTATTTATATAATAATTATATATTTTTTTATATATTGGATACTTGAATCCATCGAAGTATTATTGCCTCTTTTCCGAAATGTTGATTCCCTCCCTCTCTATGCTTACTTCGGTTGTCATTTCAATTTTGACAGCTGTATCAAGGGGTTAATTGTGTTCATAAAGTAAGTATGTATGTCATTAAAAATATATAATGTAAAAGAATAAATGGCGCGCGCGAAGCGCGCGCTTTGTTTTGTTCTAGTCCCTTTCTAAAAAAGGCATGTAAAGTCGATTCTCGCATGTATTGTTGCCGCTTTTCCGCGATGCTGATTGGTTGTCTCGATTCGCGTTGTGCGTTATATTCGTATACCATCGAGTGGCTGTCATCGCGAAGGTTAATAGTTTGACAGTTGAGAAAGTGTGTGATAATTTTGTTACAAATATATTGGTATAATTATATTGGTATATTATATTATAATTTTGGTTTTATTTGCATTGCGTAAATAAGTTAATTATTTTTATTTGTAATAAAATTTTGCATTAAGTAAATAAGTTATAGATTTTATAAATTTATTTTATATTTAATAAATCTTTTATATCTTTTATTATTATTAATTTTATAATTTAAATTAAATAAATTTTAATATATGTGATATATAGTCCCTAAATAAATTTTAATCTATCTGATAGTCCCCGGATGTCGAAGGAATAAGTGTCGATATGTCTTATAAATTCAGACCAGCTGTAGTCGATGTTATCATTATAAATGCAACTTATCCATATCCAGAAATTTTACAAGTATAATTAACTTATTTCGATAATTTAGCGCATTTTGTATATTAATATTAATTTAGTAATATTACTTTTCTTATCAAGGCTTATTGGTGAGCGATGTATTGGAATTCTTTAATGAAGAACGTAAATTTAAACTAAATACAGGAAAGATGATGTTTACGATCTTATAGATTATCGTTTTTTTTTTTTTGAAACTTTACTCTACATTGACAAGCTCCTAAAAAGATTTGAAAATAGCAGTAAGATTTTTAACATTAAATTATTTTTTACGAGTGACTAATTCTTTATTTTTTATAAATTCTGTAACTATACGCACTTGTAGTTTAATGAAATAGTATGTTTTTTCAATATAAAGCATAAAATACCATAATATAAACACAATAAACTTTTACTATATTTTAAAATAAATAAATAAATAAGTATATAATAATATAGATATAATATAATAATATAGATAATTTTTTAATAAAGAAAGTTAATAATATTTCTTTATTAAAAAATTATCTATATTATTATATTATATCTATATTATTATATACTTATTTATTCAACATTAAAGATTTACAATATTTAAAAAATCGCTAAAGTAATTTTTTTCTGAAAAGAAAGATATTTTTTATTTATAAATATTTCTCTGATTGGTAACTTGTTTATAATCAAAGCACAAACTTGTTTATTTTGCAAGTATATAGTTTCATAAATATTGATTTGTTTGAACAAGAACGAGTCGATAATGAAACTAATAGAGATAAATATCAAAAGTATTAAAAAAATTTTTTTATAAAGAAAAAATATTTTATAAAGTCAGCTATTTTAGTTTTTATTATGGTACAAGACTTTATTTGCTTGCCCGATCATTAGAGACAATTCACATTTAGATCTTATAATTTAAAAAATTAATTTATATAATCATGAAACACTGTTATTAAGCTCTATATTTTTCTCTTATTTATTTAATATTTTGAACAATTAAACATACAATTATTATTTAAATTCTTGATTATAAGAAATATAAAATAATTTTTAAAATATACAATTGACATTATTATGATAAAATTAAGTAACATGAATACATAGATTTCGAGCAGATTCTGCTCCATCCATATTTATGGCAATAATATTATTCAGTCTGTTTTCTTTTTCTTGTTTTGCGACTGAAATAATATATATAAAATTGTTAATTTAATGATAACTTGACATCGAACAATGAATATAAATTTTTTGAGATTGAAATAATATATATCATGTTGTTAATCATAATAAATATTAAAATTATATAAAGTTTAAAATTATAATTGAAATATTTATTTAGAAGTTTACCTCTAAATTATTCTCACACGATTTTTTCTTTAGTGTATTCGATCCTTCTAAAACCTTTGATAATGATAAACGACCCTGAGCAGATTCTGCTCCATCCATATTTATGGCAATAATATTATTCAGTTTGTTTTCTTTTTCTTGTTTTGCGACTGAAATAATATATATAAAATTGTTAATTTAATGATAACTTGACATCGAACAATGAATATAAATTTTTTGAGATTGAAATAATATATATCATGTTGTTAATCATAATAAATATTAAAATTATATAAAGTTTAAAATTATAATTGAAATATTTATTTAGAAGTTTACCTCTAAATTATTCTCACACGATTTTTTCTTTAGTGTATTCGATCCTTCTAAAACCTTTGATAATGATAAACGACCCTGAAGTCGTTTTATATCAGATATATCTTTAACTAAAAAATATGGTGGTTCCGTTGATTGCATTGTCCCAATAACTTGTACCTTATCTCCCTTAGTTATTTCTTTATCATAATAATCTTTTTCGTTGAAATTCATAATATGAACTTCTATCTTCCATTGTCCGTCAGTCAGAGAACCGCACCCAATGGTTTTATTCAACATAATACTACGTACTGATGCAAAATTTGTTTTAATATATCCCTCGAATACTAAAATATATAAATGTTATATTAAAATATCAATAATATTTTACATATACATTAGATAAATATGTTTATATATTAAATATAAACATATAATATCTAATGTACTAATTATATTATTTTAGATATGATATATATATTAAATATATACGTATGCGTAAATTAAAAATATTATATTAAAAATTAAATGATGGAAAACTTCCTTACTGACACGTATTTAACGTATTTACAACATCAATGAATTTAACGTGTTCAGATTGCACGTTATTTTTCAATTCATATTTTCCAAGGGTGTTAATTATTGTACTTGATCTGAGTTGCAATTCATAGGGCACATTTCCATTATTAAATTGTGAAAATTTGGGAGTACGAGCTTGTACGCCATCTAAATAAATAATCTATAAAAACATATAATTTATAATACGTTTATAATAATAGTATAAAAATCGATACATTATTATAACATAATATGTAATACATTAATATAGAAAATATTAAATATTAAATAATAAATTTTTTTTTATTATATTTTCGCATTTATATTTATTTTTACGTTTAATACGGTTTACAATGTGGTCTTTATGCCCATTTCCATCAACGTCGGTTAATTTTAATCTCTGGTTAAACTATATCTTTGTTTCTTTTTAGCTATGTTCTTTAAAAAAGACAAAGATATTTAACCAGAGGTTAAAGTTAACCGACGTTGGTGAAAATGGGGCATTTTAGTCTTACGATTCCATCCAGTTCACAAAAATACTACATACTACTATATAGACTATTTTAAGATCTTATTCAAAATGATCTTTAATATAACATAAAACGGATTAAAAATATCAGTTATCAGAATCATGATTTTAATAAACATATCCAAAATTAACGTCATTGTAGAGAAGAATATAATTAATAATAATTATTGTAAAGACAGAGGGAGGGAAAAAAGAGAAAAGTAAATAAAAATACATATTTAATTAATTAAAAAGTTTTTAAACAATTATTATTTAAATATTTAAAATGTTTCACTTAACATACATAATTTGATTTAATAAACGGTTCCACACGTTCTACATCATCATTCCATACAACGCATTGCACCCTCTTTCCATTTCCATTGTTCAAATAAAATTTAAAAAATTTATATTGTTGTTCCTTTCTTACATTTCTTGGTGCTTCTAAGCCATCTACATAGCCTATTATTTCACTAAAAAATTATATATTCAAAATTTTAAAGAAATTCTATGTATATTATTCTATTATGTATATTATTTTATTACATGTATATATTGTAGCGGAATGACGAAAGCTATGTACATCGCGGTAATATACAAAGGTCTAAGGACGCTGCGAGTTATTTAGGCGACCGCTCAACGCCGCGGTCTTCCCTTATGATGCGTAAGCGAAGAAAGCCGTCACTATCGGTTTATCTTTAGCGTAGCGCTGTAAACAGGCGGCCGATCCTTATTCGATTTCAAGAGCGACTAGCGTTAGACGACGGGTCTTTTGACTTGCGATAAACAACCACCTAGATAGCGAGCCCGAGAACGTCTCGAGCACACTCCTCAGTTAAGATTGGTCGACGGATCAGCGCTCTGTGTAACCGAAATATACCTCCCGAATAAATGTGGTTTTGATTAATTTACTACATTCTACAATAATTGGACCTTTGCTCCCCTTACAATATTATTATCAATATATTTGAAAAATTTAAGATGTTGTTAATATAAAGTAAAAACATATCAATATAATTTATTTAAATCTAATATTTGTATATCAAATTTTAATATATATATAATAAAAACTTTAATATATATATATATAAATTTTTTGGATTATAATAAATTATTTAAAGTTTTTATTATAAAAAAACTGTACAAATAAATAATACTTACATAGTTGAATCGTAAATTTTTATGTTTTCCAGTATCTCATTTGACGTTAATATATCATTAGGATCTAATTGTTCAAATTCGGACAGTGTTTCTTGCATATTCGAAGAAGAATTGTTACCCTCACACTCGTCAACGCTCATTTTCGACATGATTAACAATACTATAATAGTTTTCAAATTTGTTAGCTAAAGATCATTAATTACTTTTTATCTTTTCTTAAATAAAAATTTAATTAGATAATTAATATTTACATTTTTAATAAAATTATGAATCTCTAATGTTATTATATATTTAAGAAACAAAATTTATTTAAGTTTTTTTAGTAACCAACTATAATCAAAATTAACTTTAGTTTGATATATGTATATACATATATATTATATAAATCTGTCCTTTTTTTTAACTAAAAGCGGGTGGACACTTTCGTTAGGTCACCATGTACATAAAATAAATATTAATTAAGATGTTTATTTAAAACGTGTAAAAGAATTTCTTGTAATTTCGCTGATTTTTTTAATAATTATTGAAAATTTTAGGTAAATTAGAAAATTTTTAGATTTAATTTATTAAAATAAGTTTTTTTGTCTCTGTTTTATACGTTGCTCTTTATTCATATAAAAGAAAAGTAAACCAGTTAATAAATATTAAAAATGTATTGAAAAGAATTGAATGCCTTTCGTAAAATAAAAAATATTTCTCATTTGTATAATATTTTTCATCAGTTCTAAGAATCATAATAAAAATGTTAATATTTGGACATTGAACATAATATTGAATGGAAGAAGATATTTATAACATATTTTGAATATATTTGGAATAATATACAAACACAACTTGCTTATCAGATTAAAAATGCTTATAATACATAAAAAAAATGATCAATGATTGAAATTTTGAAAAACAACAATTTTCTAAGTTCGAATAATCTTTAATAAAAATTTAAGATATTTTAAGGTAAGAAGGAAATTCTTTTATCAAACTTTCTTGTTTTATCAAAAATATGTTAATAAAAAATTTTATAGTAAATATAATTTAAATTGATATTATTTAGACATATTACACACATACCTGTTTTATTTGGTCTTTAAATTAATTGAACCAAATAATTCTTCTCTTAGCAGCTTTTTTGAACAATCTTCGATCTGTCAGTTTATTAGTTTATTCCACCCTTGTCTGATATCCAAATTTTTAATCATTTAAATTTTTGATATTAAATTTGAAAATACTGAAAAAAGTAAATGTTTTTTTAAGATTAATATTTCTTATTTACATAATATGTTCATTTTTCATTTATTGCAAGAAGTACAATAAAAAATTATTTAAATACTTTATACATTGAACATAATATGGAATATAGGAGGATATATTTATAACATATACAATTTGATAATCAAATTATCGATGTTTATAATATTTGAAGAAAATTGTCAAGGAAATAAATTTTTAAACAGTTTTCTGAGTTCGAATAAATTTCTATGAATATCTCCAGTTTTTAAAAAAAGAAATTGTTATCTCATCGAAAATATGTTAAATAAAAATTTTATTTTATAATTAATGTAAATAAAATTTAAAAATCAGTTAATTTTAAATATAAAAAATGTATTGAAAATAATTAAATACCTTTAGTAAAATAAAAAATATTTCTCATTTGTATAATATTTATCATCAGTTGTAAGAATCATAATAAAAATGCGTATTTAATTTATTATTTGGACATTGAAAATAATATTGAATTGAAGATATTTATAACATATTTATAACATTTTGAATATATTTGGAATAATATACAAACACAACTTGCTTATCAGATTAAAAATGCATATAATTTAAAGAAAAAATGATCAAGGATTGAAATTTTGAAATACAACAATTTTCTAAGTTCTGAACTTTAATAAAAATGTAAGATATTTTAAGATAAGAAGGATTTCTTTTGTTGTTTTATCAAAAATATGTTAATAAAAAATTTTATAGTAAATATAATTTAAATTGATAATATTAAAACATATTACACACATACCTGTTTTATTTAATCTTTAAATTAATTGAGAACCAAATAATTCTTCTCATAGCAGCTTTTCTTGAACAATCTCCGATCTGTCACCAGTTTATTATTTTATTCCATCCTTGTCTGATATCCAAATTTTCTTAATCCAAGTTTCCAAACAGTTATACCGCATTGAAAATTTGAAAATGCTGAAAAAAGTGAATGTTTTTTTAAGATTAATATTTCTTATTTTCATAATTATTCATTTTTCATCTATTGCAAGAAGTACAATAAAAAAATGCGTTATTTAAATATTTTAACATTGAACATAATATGGAATATATTGGAGGATATATGTATACTTATAACATATACAACTCACAACTTGATAATCAAATTATCGATATTAAGAAAATTATCAGGGAAATAAATTTTTAAACAGTTTCCTGAATTTGAATAAATATCTATGAATATGTCAAGTTTTTAGAAAAAGAAATTGTTATTTCATCCAAAATATGTTAAATAAAAATTTTATTTTATAATTAATATAAATGAAATTGAAACGTTAAGAAAGGGGATCAATATATATATATATATATATATATATATTTGTTTACATATTATTTAAATTAATTGCTTATCGAACAACTTTTCTTTTGACAGCTCCTCTGTAACAATCTTCGAATCTTCACTGGTTTATTTCCTTACTCCGTTTTCTGATATCCAATCTTTCTTAATGTAATTTTCGGAACAAATATAGAATTATCACTTCGTTTCTCTATGCAGATCTACACGCCTAAAAACAATCAATAACTATAATTTTAAATTATTTTCAGTTGCGTAGCAACGTTTAGTTACTACGTGTGAAGTTATCATTTCTGTTGTAACTATCTGTTCAAAATAATAAAACTCTAATGTATACAGAGAAGGAAATAAACCAGTGAAGATTCAAAGATTGTTACAAAGGAGCTGTCAAAAGAAAAGTTGTTCGATAAGCAATTAATTTAAATAATATGTAAACAAATATATATATATATATATTGATCCCCTTTCTTAACGTTTCAATTTCATTTATATTAATTATAAAATAAAATTTTTCGGTAAAAAAATTGTTCGGTAAGCAATTAAATTTAAATAATATGTAAATAGATACAATATATATATATATATATATATATTGATCCCCTTTCTTAACGTTTCAATCTCATTTATATTAATTATAAAATAAAATTTTTATTTAACCTATTTTGAATGAGATAACAATTTGTTTTTCTAAAAACTTGACATGTTCATAGAAATTTATTCAAATTCAGGAAACTGTTTAAAAATTTATTTCCTTGATAATTTTCTTAATATCGATAATTTGATTATCAAGTTGTGAGTTGTATATTTATAAATATACATATATCCTTCAATATATTCCATATTATGTTCAATGTTAAAGTATTTAAATAACGCATTTTTTATTGTACTTCTTGCAATAGATGAAAAATGAATATATTATGTAAATAAGAAATATTAATCTTAAAAAAACATTCACTTTTTTTTAGCATTGTCAAATTTTCAATGCGGTATAACTGTTTGGAAACTTGGATTAAGAAAATTTGGATATCAGACAAGGGTGGAATAAAATAATAAACTGGTGACAGATCGGAGATTGTTCAAAAAAGCTGCTAAGAGAAGAATTATTTGGTTATCAATTAATTTAAAGACTAAATAAAACAGGTATGTGTGTAATATGTTTTAATATTATCAATTTAAATTATATTTACTATAAAATTTTTTATTAACATATTTTTGATAAAACAACAAAAGAAATTCCTTCTTATCTTAAAATATCTTACATTTTTATTAAAGTTTAGAACTTAGAAAATTGTTGTTTTCCAAAATTTCAATCCTTGATCATTTTTTCCTTATATTATAAGCATTTTTAATTTGATAACCAAAAG
This sequence comes from Prenolepis imparis, assembly GCF_030444845.1. Taxonomy (NCBI): domain Eukaryota; kingdom Metazoa; phylum Arthropoda; class Insecta; order Hymenoptera; family Formicidae; genus Prenolepis; species Prenolepis imparis. The sequence continues at coordinate 119,584 of NW_028141254.1, forward strand.
TTGTGTTTGTATATTAATCTAAATATATTCAAAATATGTTATAAATATCTTCTTCTATTCATTAAGTGTATAAGTTAATTATTTATAAAATATATGTTTGTAATAGTTATTTTATAAATCTTTTATAAATTATTATTAATTTTATAAGTTTAATAATTATTTTAATTCATAGGTCAAAGGAATATGTGTCAACAGCCTTTATAGACTTATTGTCAGACCTGTAGTCGATGTCAAGTTATCATTATATCCAACTTTTGCATTTCTATGTACACATACAATCAACATCCAGAATTTTCGAAAGTAAATATAGAATATTATCCATATTTTATTGAACATAATTTGTATGGATTATTTTAATAATTTATAATTTTTCATTGTCTATTGTAGGAATAAAGGCGACGTAGAATTTCAGTTATATTTGTCATCAAATAAGTCGGAAGACACTTGTGAATTATAGAAAAGTTTGCCTTATTATATGAAGCTTATTATCAGATGAATCAAAATAATGAATTAATGTTTACGTGGAAAAAATCACAGCATGTGTTAGGTTAGTAGCGTTGTAACGAATATAGAATATAACTATTTAATGCATTTATTATGTGCTAAATATCGTAAATATGCTAATATACTGGGATTTGTTGCAGATTTAAAGATCAACTGTTAAGATCCTTGCGCTGGCAATTGTAAAGTAGAAGTCGAAAGTAAAGTTGATCTTCATTAGTTGGAATTTCAAAAATATTAATTTACGTGTAGGTATAGTTTCGTTATTCGTTTAAATTTTCATTCGTGTATAATTTTTCATTTATTTTTTATTTTTCTTCTTATTATTATTCATTTGGTGTTATTATTCAATTTCATTCAATTTTTGCCATTCTAATAAAATTATATAATTTTCTTATCTCTTAATAATAAATGTTATCTTTATAAAAGTATTATTAGATAAATAAATAAAATAAATTTATTAAAACAATATATATAACTTTTTAATTAAAAAACTTCTTTAGTTCGAAGTTAATCATTGCGTAAACGCTCATTCAAATTATTATAAAATAATTAAACATAAGGATTTTTATTATAATTTGTATATTGTTACGTAATGATATTAGCTAAGAGATTATGATATAATGGTGACGACGACGATGATGATGATGATGATGATGATGATGATGATGATGATGATGATGATGATGATGATGAGGATGATGATGATGATGATGATGATGATGATGATGATAATGATGATGATGATAATGACGATGATGATGATGACGATGATGATGATGATAATGATGGATGATAATAACGATATTGATTATTATTCTTTTTCAGTTTATTAAGACTGATCCAAACCATAACTGTGAAACGTAAAATAAATTAACGAATTTGAAAAACCGAGTTTAACTTTTAATTGTTCTGTTTATTTAAATCTATCTATTATTATACTATTCTAATTCATTCTGATCTACTATTATTATTGTCTTATATTTATACATATATATATAAATTATTTATTTTAATTTAAAACATTTTTTAAAATTACCGTTTCTTAATATTACCGTAATTACTTTATAATTATTTTAAAATTATTAAAATTTTAAATACCAATATAATTACTTTAATAACAATTCGAAATATAAAGTAGAAAAATTATTATTTTATATATATAAAGATTATTTGATTTTTTAACTTTAAAATATTATTTCTATTTATATTTCTTCATTCTTAATATTATTGCAATTATATGTTATAATTTCATCTAACGCGCGCGCGCTTTCTTTAAACTTTAAATAATATTATCAATATATACTTATACTAAGATGCCGAGACGTAAAATAGAACGTAATTTAGAAGAAAAAGAAGAATTATTACGACTTCGTCGTGAAAGAAAAGCAGAAAGTCAACGTCAACGTCGACAAAATGCAAATGCAAAGGTTAATAATAGTTTATCAAAAATACATAATCAAGGAAATCATATTATTTGTATTGCAAGTTCATCGCGTGATAATCCTATAATAAAACATGTTACACCATTATATCAAAATCCTGCAGAATATCATTCTCGTTATATATCACAAAAGAAAGGACAAGCAAGTTTAAATATTTGTAGTGAATCATTAATTAATGATGTAGTTGAATATTATATTGGTCCTATGGACGTTTTTTGTGTTCATTGCAATGCAAAGCATTTTGTAGCTGAAAGAATTTCCAATAAAGGAAATTCGTTTAATGATTGTTGTAATCATGGCGCAGTATATCTTGAACCATTACCTGAGATACCTTTATATCTTCGTTCTTTATTTGACGGAAGTAATAAGAAATCCATCAATTTTTTTAAACATATTCGTAGTTATAATAGTTCATTTTCATTTGCATCATTTAATGCTAATTTAAATAATTTTCAAGGAAGACGACCTGGTCCATATTGTTTTAAAATACAAGGACAGATTTATTATCAAATTAATACAGCATTGTATGCCGCACAAAATGAAAATCCAACTTATGGCCAACTTTTTATTGTAGATTCAAACGAAGCGATAGATCATCGTCTTAATGAAAATTTGAATCTGGATTTCGAAATCGTTCAAAATCTTGAACATATAATGCGAGAATATAATATTTTTGCTAAATCATATATAATGATGGGTGAAGAATTAGAAAAACAACGACAATTAGTATCTAATGAATTATTACCGGAATTACAATTACTATTCACCTTAAAGTCAGGAATGGATCGACGTAGATATAATTTTCAAAGAACTAATGAAGTTGCTGCCGTATTTTCTACAACTGCTGATGGAGAAATTCCAGACTCATATGTTATAATACATAATAAGAATACAAAAACTCTGCAAAAAATTAGTACTATGGATCCAAATGTAGAACCATGGATATATCCATTGTTTTATCCATATGGCACACAAGGATGGCATCGTCATTTAAAAAAATTAAATAGTGATAAACGAATAACTAGAGGTCAATACATTAAATATCGAATGGCTATTCGTGATAACTTCAATGTTTTTTTATTAGGACGACGCTTATTCCAACAATGGCTTGTTGATAATTATGTAAAAATTGAAAAAGATAGAATAGATTATTGTAAGACCCATCAGAAAGAATTACGCTCTGAAACAAATCAACGTTTAATAGATTATATACAAAATATGGCAAATAACTCAAATGGACGTGTTGGAAAAATGGTTATACTTCCTTCTACTTTCATCGGATCACCGCGTAATATGTTACAAAATTATCAAGATGCAATGGCAATTGTTGCTAAATTTGCTAAACCAGATCTTTTTATTACAATGACCTGTAATCCAAAATGGCGTGAAATCGAAGAAAATCTTTTGCCTGGTCAACAAGCTTCCGATAGACCTGATATTTGCGCTCGAGTTTTCAATATTAAAAAAGACTGTTTAATAGATTTGATTACTAAATAAAAATTTTTTGGTGAAGTTGCTGCATATGTGTATGTTATTGAATTTCAGAAACGTGGTTTACCACATATTCATATGTTGATCACTTTAAAACGCAACTTTAAAATAACAACTCCAGAAATTATCGATAAGTATATATCTGCAGAAATTCCTGATCCAAGTGAGAATCGTAATTTGCATGATATAGTCATGAGACATATGATTCACGGGCCTTGTGGCGATTGGTGTTTAATAGATGGACATTGTTCAAAACATTATCCAAAACCTTTTCTCGAAGAAACTAGAATGGATGAAAATGCTTATCCTTACTATCGTCGACGAAATAATGGTAGACATTTTGAACGTCCTGGTGGATATGTAGTTAATAATCGTTATGTTGTTCCATATTGCCCTATTTTATCGATTATATTTAATTCTTACATTAACGTTGAAGTAGTTTCAAGTATCAAATCAGTTAAATACCTATATAAATATATTTATAAAGGACACGATGTTGCTGCTATTACTATTGAACCAATAACAGAAAATGTAGTTATTGATCATGATGAAATACATAATTATATTAAAACTCGTTACGTTGGACCTGTAGAAGCCAGTTGGCGTATTCTTGGTAAAAAGTTACAAGATAAAAGTCATGCTATAATTCGTTTACCCGTTCATCTTCCTAATGAACAAAATATTATAATCGAAAATGAAGATATTGACAACGTAATGACATCTGCTTTAAATCAAGCTACTATGTTAATAGATTATTTCTCATTAAACTTACGAGAGGAAGAAGCAATATTTATATATAGAAATTCCACAGTATTATACATTTAAAAAAGAAAAAATTAATCGTAGAAATGTATCGCATTGGATTAAACGTAAAAGTCATTATAATTGTGTAGGACGAATGTATTCCGTTAGTCCAGCACAAACAGAATTATATCATTTACGATTATTATTACTCACAGTAAAGGGTGCTACAAGTTTTAATGATTTGAGAACTGTAAATGGAGAATTTTGTCAATCATTTTCAGCGGCTTGTTTGGCGTTAGGTTTAATCGAAGATGATGATGAGTGGAAACGAGCTATGAATGAAGCTGTTGGGTGGATGATGCCTCGACAACTTCGTAGATTATTTGTACGAATATTATTACATTGTCAACCATTACATCCTGAAGAGTTGTGGGAAAATTTTAAAGAAACAATGTCTGAGGATTACATTCGACATTTTGGTATGTTACAAGGACAAAATAAAACTTATGCGCAAATTAATAGTATGCTTCGTGCTGAAGGTAAAAGTTTTACTGATTTCCCACAAATGGAACAATTAATAGAAAATAGTGGAGAAGAGGATTACATGACAATTGAAGAAGCTATGGAAATAGGCACCAAGCAATATCAACAATTAAATGAGAATCAAAAAGAGATAGTCGATCTTTTATTAAATAGATTGGACAATAATAATAATCATAATAATTGTTTTTATATTGATGGTCCGGGTGGATCAGGTAAAACATTTATATACAAAACTATTTATCATTTAGCTAGAATTAGAAATAAACGCGTGTGCACAATGGCTTTTACGGGTATTGCAGCGACATTATTACCTACTGGAAAAACAGTTCATAAGATATTTCGATTATCGGTACCATTATTTGCTGATTCATCATCTACCATTAAAATACAAACTAAAGAAGCTCAATATTTAAAAGAAACTGATATTTATATTTGGGATGAAGCACCAATGGCACCACGATATGCTTTAGAGATTATGGATAGAACATTGCGTGATATTATGAATAATGATTTTCCTTTTGGCGGAAAAATTGTTTTATTAGGTGGTGATTTTAGACAACTTTTACCTATTAAAGTACATGCTACTCGAAGTGAAATTGTAAATCTTTCTATTAAATTTAGTTCTATTTGGAGACATTTCGTAAAATTTTCTTTAACACAAAATATGCGAGTTCTAGCAGAAGAAATTGAATTTGCAAAGTTTTTATTAGATATGGGAGACGGTATATTAAACGATTTTAATGATAACATACAGATTCCTGAATGTTGTGTGGCGCCTATTAATGCTGATATTGTGGAAGACATATATGGTGAGTTAATACGAAAAAAGGAGTTTGCTAAAGTAGCTAAATGTGCAATACTTTCTGCAAGAAATGTTGATGTAGATGAAATCAATAAGAAAGTTGTTGAATTATTAGATAAAACTAATGAACGAATTTATACAAGTGTAGACAGCGCTGTAAATAATGACAATGGTGATATTGGTGAAGCTTTGTTACCAGAATATTTAAATAGTTTATCTTCATCATCTCTTCCTCCGCATGCATTACGTTTAAGACCGAATTGTATCATTATGTTGATTCGAAATCTTAGTATTAATGAAGATCTTTGTAATGGTACTAGATTAATGGTTATAGAACTTGCAGATCATTTATTAAAGTGCAAAATTTTAACAGGTGATAAAACAGGAGACACTATTTTTTTAAATCGAATAACATTATATTGTGAAAATGAATATCCTTTTACTTTTTCCAGAAGACAATTTCCAATAAAATTAGCTTTTGCTATGACAATTAACAAATCACAAGGACAAACATTTGATAGAATTGGTTTAGATCTTCGTAAAGATGTTTTTAATCATGGGCAACTTTATGTTGCTTTTTCGCGAGTTCGTTTATGGCAATCATTAAAAGTTTATCTTGGTAATCAACGAAATAACAGATACGTCAAAAATTATGTATATAAAGAAATGTTACGTCCAGACTCAAGGAAGGAAGAGTCGAAAGGAAGGACGTAACTAAATTTATCTTTTCGAACGACGGCAGACTATCCGTCTGTTCGACCCGAACGAACGTCTGGGCCCAAATAGGTCAACGACCGCAAGGGTCGCTCTTACTCTATTTAAAGGGCCGTTCGCTCGGTGGTCCCTTTTTGGCAAGAGAATTTAATCTCTTTTACGCAGGATGGGACCTTGTGCGATCCTGGTTTACGGGAATGAGTGGAAACGGGTTATTAATAAATGAAAATCATTTATTTTGAAATTTATAAATTTATTCCTAATATAAAGACGAAAGAATTTATATACATAATAATATAATTGACGGACTTAGTTGCTAATGAAGAGTGAATGTATGTGTATGTGTCGCGGGTGATACATTAGTACGGAGGTCTTCAATCGGGGCAGAAAGGGGTAAGAGTTATTGTTTAAATTTTAGGGTCCCGATTGGTGGTTACAATAATCTAAATGATAATAGGTATATAAAAATAGTGTCCATGTAGTGTGCGTGTAAGAGAGAATTCTAGGTTAAGAAAGTTCGGTAATTTCGACGGTGGAAGGGAAAAGAAAAGCGCGGAGGATATCGACGGGGAATCCGATGGGGTTGGGATGGATAGGGGTAAACATAGGGATGAGGGCGCCGGGGAGACTTCCCGCTACAATTCTCATGAACTGCTCTTCATCGGGAACGTCTGGCCCGCAGGTGTAAACACCTTCTGGGAGTGGGAGCTCTAGTATAGGGAAATTAGAAAGGAGACATCTATAACATTCGTCTTCGCGTTGGAATGGAATT